>NC_061817.1:6163041-6269258 GCF_021462225.1 Girardinichthys multiradiatus | reverse complement strand
CAACATCTTCATCCTCAGAGTGAAACATAGTGGTGACAGCATCTTTGTATGGGAATGTTTTATTCCAGCAGGGACAGGGAACTAGTCCGAGTGAATGGGAAGAGGGGCATAGCTACTAAGAGTAGTCCAAAATAAAATAAAAACAGTTAGAGGCTGCAAAATATTTCTAGCAGGACAAAACCCCCAAGCCTACAGCCAAAGCATGATATGATGAGTACGATACTCTTCCTCTTTGCGAATGCAGGTGCATACCAAGCTTAAGTTGAGACAATTCCTGTTTGTTTGAAGTTGCATTGCCCCTTTGTGTTGTTTCAGGCTGGACGGGGGTGAACGAGCGTACCTTCATTGCCGTGAAGCCGGACGGCGTTCAGCAGAAACTGGTGGGAGAAATAGTGCGTCGTTTTGAGAAGAGAGGCTTCAAACTTGTGGCTCTTAAACTTGTAAAGGTATTCACTTCTGGTTCAAATACATGGTGAGGGTTAGCCCAGCGGATCAGAGGCACAATCTGTTAAATTAATGTGTTGATCTCGTTTGCATCTGCACGGTAGGCGTCTGAGGAGCTTCTCAGCGAACACTACTGGGATCTGAGGAATAAGCCTTTCTACAGCACGCTAATAAGCTATATGAGTTTGGGACCAGTTGTTGCAATGGTGAATTTCCTCAACATTATTGGAGCTTGCTGTAAAAGCTTAAACTCCTTGCCTCACAAACAGATTTCCCAGTAACCTTTTGGTGTGTTGTGTTCAACACTGTCCTGTTTTGTTCTGTAGGTGTGGCAGGGTTTAGATGTTGTTGAGACTGCTCGCAAGATGCTGGGCGAGACCAATCCTGCAGACTCGCTGCCGGGAACCATCCGGGGAGATTTCTGTGTGCAAGTGGGCAAGTAAGTCAGTTCATCAACTTACCCTGCAAGTTATGGGTCTGATCTCAATTTTTTATACGAACAGACATGCAACCAATATTATAGCCATATTGTGTCATAAAAGAACTGCAGGACTCCCTGCCGCAGTGTTAACCTTCGTCTCGTAGGCAATAAAAATGCAAAAAAATAAAATTTTGTTTAACTATAGCAGTGACAAAAACCATACGTAGCAACTCAAATTTATACGTGCACCGTCACTAATATTTGGTAACATGTCTTATGAAGTTGTGCCCCGTCCACATCCTCCTTGTAACTAGCACCAAGCTTCTGACCTTATTCTGGTTGGATGTTTGACCCCTCGGATGACCCCTAAGCATGTATCAGTGTTTTAAGCTCTGGTTTTACACACGGTTGTGGTTAGGCTTTGATGTTGACTGCTTTATCTAATCCTAGACCAGTTTTGTTGTATGTCTGGGATTAATGTGCTGTTGGAACAACCAGTTGTGTCCACATTTTAATCATCTAACCCCAACCCGTCGCCCATGGATGACACGAAACTGCTTAGGGATAATCAGGTACAGTCTAAACCACTAAGGGACAAGCCTGCCATTAACAGTAAACTACCAGAACACCAGGGTGTCCACTGTGAAGTTGCTTAAATCTCTGTTAACTGAGTGGGGCGCTGTCCAAGACAGTTACAAGACATAAAATATGCACCTACCCACATGCTGGTGGGAGCATCATGCTGCGAGTCAGTTTTGCTGCCAATGGGACGTTGCACCACATGTATAAATTAAAGATTTTACACACTTGGCGCCTCTAAATTTGCCTCAAATCAACATCTAGATGGTGGAAACTTGTACATAATCGGGTCCTCCAACAGGATCATCTCAACCACCACATTGGAATCAAAAAAGAGGGTTGCGATTAGGCTGTTGCAGTGACCTTCCTATTTTTCAGTAAAGTGACTTTGATTTTTGCATAATCATCCTATAAACAAAATAAATCAATAGTAAAAAAAATCATTATAACTTTCATACCCAAGATGTGTTTATGTAAACTTGTGACTTTAACTGTAGCCAGGAAAACTCTGGGAGTAAAGAGAAGATGATCATCTGTGGCAGCAGGAGCATCGTCTGCATCATGTTTCCTGACACGTGAGGTCAGGTCGGGTCAGAGTGTCTGCACGCATGAAACACGATGTTAGGTTTATCTGTAGCGTGTTGTACGGTGTACATGTAGCCATGTTAAGATTTATAATTATTGAAATGGCAAAAATATGTAAATGCCAGTTAACAAGAAACATTGTATCTCTCTAGTACTGGGCTGGAGAATAACTATTATTTTTTATTCTTAATATTTTTCAGTATCAATATGCTTTTCTCATATTGGGTCCAGATAAGCATGGAAAGAAAGTAATATCTCCTCTATCGTGAGGAGAAATTGGTTTTCCTTGTTGAAGTTATTGATTGATTAACAAAAAGAGGACTTTTAGATTATTTTTACATATTGATGTTTTCAGAAATGATTTAATCATTTCGTATCGGGAAGAAAATCAAAGTAGCAACCCTTGCTCTTTATCGTCTGTTTTCAGGAACGTGATCCACGGCAGCAACTCGGTGGAGAGCGCCCAGAAAGAGATCTGTCTCTGGTTCCGTCAGAGTGAGCTCCACCGCTGGGAGAGCAGCAGCAAGAACTGGATCTACTGACGCTTTACAGACCCTGCGCAGCTCTAATATTTAGGATCAAACCTCGGTCAACTTTTAGTATTTTTAGCTTCAGTAGGTTGTTGATCATCTCTGCCTTGCTGCATCATTTCTTTCGTTTACATTTCAGTCCAGCGTAAGGTGAGATAATCTTAACAAAACAAAGGTGCACTAAAAAACCGGATTTTGTTACGACCAGTAATGAATGTTTTTAAACTACATGGTTAACTTGTTGCAATAAGAAACTTGGAATAATGAAGATAATGGATTTGAAACTGACTCGTTACATTATTTTTTTTTAATCATGTAATGATTCGCTGTTAAAACAGATTTACTAAATCAACACAGTTGAGGTGAATTGCCACTTAAAAATAGCCTTTTTCCTTCATTTCATGTTATCCGGTAACTCCATGGTTGTAAAAATAAGCATGTGGAAGTACTTGAATGTAAAGTTTCCAGCTTTTGAACAGCACCTTTATTGTTGCTTTTGTATTTTTATACCAGGCTCAGTTTACAGCCTGAGGTGAAACTGCAATAAATAGTAGAAAATTTGTGTATTAAAGTTGTACAAAAAAACTGTCAAAAGACAAATCTTTCTGATGTATTCTCAGTTCTCTACTTGACGCAAACAAAAAAAGAAAAGAGCACACAATCAAGATGATTGCTTTTGACACAAATATGTTTTAATATTTAATCCACAGATAACGATCAATGCACGAGCTTCCATACTGAACAAAGAGGATGGGCTTCAGTGCGTCTGGACATGTACAGTTATCCCTGTACATAAAATAACAACATGCCATTATTTACCTGCCTCACACCAAAGCATTTGATCAGCAGCTAGTCAGAGAGGGAGATTATTTAGGAACTGAAGGATTAAACTGGGCCAGTCGGAGTGGATGTGGACATGGTCTGACCTTTCATTTGCTCTAGGCTGCTGCTGCTGCACCACATATTTCCAGGAGTTTCCTCGTTAAGTGTGTATGAAACACAGTTCCTTGAAAAATTCCCAACCTTGTCATGTTACGATCACAAACTTCAATGTCTTTGATACGAAATGTGTGGCATAAATCTGTATTTAGCCCCCAATACTCTAATACTCCTTAATAAAATTTCCTGCCAGCTACAAATGTCACCTAATTAGGAAAGAGAATCCACTTGTGTTTGAGAAGGCTGCAGAAGAACCGAAGAGGAGGTTCACCTTAAATATACAGCCAGAGCTACAGTGCAAAGGTTTAAATAAAAGGAAGTTAGACACAAGAGGATTGATGAGGATGGTTGGTTGTCCATGTTTTTTTTACCAATTAAAAAAAAAATCTCAAACCTTTGTCATGCATTTCCTCTTTGCCTTTGAAACATCTAAATTAATTTGTTATTTTATCATAAAATCCCAGTAACTTACATTTATGTTCATAATATGACAAGATCAAGGTGTATTAATAGTTTTTCAAGGTGCTGCATGTATTCAATTAGGACCTAGATAGGATGTAAAGCATTTCAAGGTAAACAAAAAAAATCTAATTTCCCCAACTTCTTCAACATTTACTTTCATTGAGACCAAATACATTTTCATTTACTTCTTATCCTATCAGCTGACCTTTTTATTTGGAAATGCAACTTGATCTACCATCGTATTGCTGTATCTTCTTCATTTTTTTTGGTTTTAGATAAGTTTCCATTGATTAACTTCATAGCAAAAGATTAGGAGCAGCCCCGGCCCGATGCAATCCAGGTTCAATATAGGAGGAGATAACGTGTGCTTACAGGGTAAGTATTAGATGGTTACAGAGGAGGGAGGTAGTTACAAGGCTTATGATGATGGTTACAATGCCCTGTGTGGGACAGACGCAGGATGGCAAGCAGATAACTAGGTCAAAGGAGGTACTTACAAGGCATTAAAGTTAAAAGGTGATGGGATGGGGGGATTTAATAGTTACAAGGAAAGATGCGCAGCTTGGAGGGTTTGTTTTTTCAGAACCAGAAAGGGACTTTTACATAACTAGGGGATAATTACAAAGTTTAAGTGGCTGGAAGCTTCTTGGGGGGAGGGGTTCTTTAAAGAGATGTTCAGGTGTAATGTTAAAGCAGATTTAGGCATCACTCTGGCACATAGGACACCTGCCAGACGATGATGTGGCTTCGCTCAGCTTTGTTCAAAGCAGGTTTCATCTGCGAAGCCCCACCGCTGCTGTCTCCTTCCTCTGTCTCATCATCCTCCCCATCCCCTGCGGGGAAAAAAGCAAAAGGAATCATGACAAAATTATTCCCGTTATGCTAAACTTCATAATAAAACATCAACTTTCATCACAATTTGCTGAGTTATTCAGTTTGCATGGTTGAATGTGGACATAATTGACAAACATTTTAAAATGACAAACGTAACTTTTAGCCAAATGTTTTAAGAAAAGTGACAGAGTTGCTCTGAAGAATTTGTTTCAAAATAAATACAATTTTTGACTACTATTGTGAAGTTATATAGGTATTATGGGAGCTGAAAATAAATTTCAACTAGATTGTGTCTACATTGGGATGGAGGGTCAAAACAAACAAGATTACAGCCAACGTTTAAAGAAACACACTTTATAAAGACTGACAATAGTAAATTGACAGATGTTTGTTAGGGGAGTGAAGGTCTGTCAATAAGAACCACTGCTCACCTATGCGGAAGTCGATGTAGCCCTCTCCCCCGCTCAGCACCAACACATTTTGAACGCTCTGCGCCTCCGTCTCTGTGGGCGATGTGGAGCTCTGACCTTCAGATGGACTGTCCAGAACACTGCCGTTTAGAGTGGCCAAAACATTACCTGTAAAAAAAAACAAAAACAAGAAAGGAACAAATTATTAAAAAAATCACAATCTGTATTTTAAATGTAATAAAAAAATGTTAAAAGTGAGTTCTCCTTTGATGAAGGGCTTACAAAATGATAATATGGCTCATAAAAGTCCTGATCTCCAGCACCACTTACATGTGGAGTTCCTCAAGATTCCATTCTGGGCCATGGCTTGTTTTCAATAAATATGCTACTTTAGGAAGTTTTGAATACTTTTCCACTGTTTATTGTTTTCATTAACATAATCCTATCAGTTCTTTTTAAAGCTTTTATTATGACCCGTGATATTGTCCTGCTCCCGCTCCACTTTCATGTGGAGTACCTCAAGGCTCCATTCCGAGCCCTGTATAGTTTTCATTATGTGTGCTGAAATCAGGAGGTTTTTGGGCTTTAAAATAGCAATAATGCTAGAAATAAATAAGAATAATGCTAAAGTCATCAGATTTAGGCACTTAAACATCCTAATAGTATTTAAAGGTATTTTCAGGCATTTCATTTAGTATCAGTCTTCATTTTTGCAACTTCTGCTCCTGATATGTTAAGTAGCCATATAACAACTGGTCACAAATTTAAGATTTTTAACATCCTAAAAAAGACCACTGCAGATTTCACCATTTGGATAGCAGATGAAGGTGTCTACACAGCAACGTAAAGTCATTATCTATTGTTACCCGGTACGGAAACGAAGAACTTGACGGCATCACGGTGTCCATGGAAACACAGCTGCGCTTGGGCCATGGAGCAGTAGGGGATGAAGCTGCCGGTGCTTTTCTCAGAGCCGTCATCACCGTACACATGGATCACACCGCCGGAGGACGTAGGAGACACTTTATTGGCTGACGGAGCGAGAGCATATTGGTGAGATGGCAACAGGAAGGTTCACGAGAAAATCCCACATGCAAAACAAATATTTTGCACCCCAAATATTAAAGTCCTTGCATGAAGCAAATTTGTTACACAGACAAAATATATGAGACAAAAAAATGAAAAACTGTCATGCAAAGCATCTAATCCTTAAAATATGCTAATGAAAATAAAATTAAAGTCAAATCACAAAAAAAAAATATTTTAGTATTTTTCAGTACAGTAATCACAAATACAAAACTGCTGAATGTGTTTCACTGACTCAAAGCATAAAAACGGCATGTAGATACACTTAAGAAAAGCATTGCAGTGGAGGTCTGCAGAAAACATGATGGTTTGACTGGGTGAGAACAGTTAGATCACAACAGCAGGAGGAAGGGAGCTTACCCCTCAAACCCAGGAGCTGACCCCGGTGAAGGACCACCGCTTTTGGAGGTGGAGCAAGAGGAGGGAAAAGGGAGAAAGAGGAAAGTAACAGAAAAGGTTATGACCCAAACTGGGAGAAGGAGGTGCAACCACTGAGTGAGAGAGAGGAATAACAAAGATGGGAAAAGTTGCTTGAAGAGGACTGGAGAAGGTCAGCTGGAGAGCAATGTGGGTAAAACGTGCTGCTCTAAAGGAGGACAAGAGTCTGTGTGGTTTTAAAGGAAATCTACAAAAATACCAGTGATGGAAGCTTTATGATTTGGCTTTTCGCTGAAAATTCATAGGACCAGTTCAGGCAATTATTTAGTTTTTATTATTATTTGTTTTGTTTTGTAGTGCATTAAAGTCACGACTAATTTTGTAAACAATTACTAGATAATTTGAAATAATCAGATAGTAAAGCCATTAAGTTCAAATTTATACCCAAAAAACCCAATTTCTTCACAACTTCAAAGTTTAATATTTTTGCCAGCTAGTCTTATCTAAGATTCTCCGGATAAATATTTGCCACTGTGGTTTCCCGTTTTGCTGTGAGGCACTTTCTCTGTGTGGAAGCACTTACTCTCCGTCAGTGGGATGGAGATGATCACACCATTTCCAGTCCCCACCCAGAGACGATTTCCACCAATCAGCAGGGCCGTGATCCGCACAAAAGAGAAACCCAGTTTTCCAGTACCTGCAACACAAAACCAGAGACAGCAGGTTAAAACAGCGATCATGACTGAATGAGTAAAATCTTTATGAACCTGAACTGAATGAGTTTAAACTCACCCAACATTTTGCTGACATATGGCTCGATATCCACATCCTGGAGGTGCTGGTGCGTGTGTGCGTGGTACAGACGCAAGGTGGAATCTAGCCGGATCGACACCCACACGCCATCACCGATCCAGGCCAGCTGCCGCACCTGGCTCTCCCTCCGGGGGTGAGCGTCGAAGGACTTCTACAGAGCAGCAGAGAATCAAGAGACAGAGGGAATCAGTGGGAAACAACCAGCAACAGTTGATGCACTAGAGGAAAAACAAAAGCTAAATGTTGGATTAAGTTAATTAACAGAGAGATGCTGTGCAACTCACCTCAATCTGCATACTTTTAGGCTGAATGACATGAATCTTGTTCTTGTAGCCGCACCACACCTTATCATGGACGACCGCCATGCAGCGGATGGAGTGATGCGGCCGGCCGAGGTCCATCAGGTGGTAGTTGGACAAATCCCACTGACCATCTGGGGACAAAGAACCACTGACTCTTCATGTAAAGGAATAAAATTACAACAGGCAAAAGCGCCTGGTACAGTCACACCAACATGAAAGAATAATTATGCAAATACCTTCTGATCTGTGGAATATGGCGAGCGTCCCATCAGCGAGGGCGACCAGCACGCGACCTTTCACGTGGCTGAAAGCAGACATAAGAAGGAGACTGCTGGAAGAACTGGGAGAAACACTGAATTTGGAGCAGTTACCTTCAACTAAATGATCGGTAGCTGCGATAAAGAAGGACGTGCAGGGATGTTTGTCTTACACCAGACTGAGAACCGAGTCTTTGAGTTTGATAGAGTGTAGACACTTCTTCCAGGTTCCGACAGCAGAGTGGACGTAAAGCCTCGGAGGAAAACAGGAAAGTTAGTTAAGAGAAAATTAAAACCGTCATAAATTTCTAATTTCTGTTGTTTCTTTGTTTCACTTTTAAGAAACTTAATTTAAAATGTAATCTATTTAACTCAGGTTAGATTTTTAGGGAGAAGTCATTCTTGATTCTAATTAATTTATACATACTATAAAAAAAATTACTCCTATAAATTTTTTGAGCCTATTTTTATATTTTCCTAGCATTAAAGCACATCAGAAACTGTTGGTCTTATAATTTATAGTTGTATTTTGTTGAACAGACATTTCATAAAAAATGTAATAAATTGTTGACAAATAAAACAGGAAACACTATAAAAGTAGATCAGCTGTTTTGTCTACCAGCCATTCTGTGCCCCAAGCCACATGGTGGGGGCCACGCTGGTGTAGTTTTTGGTTTCTTCCCCTCCCTCCTCAGACTCTGTGGGCTGACAGGATTCCTCTTTGGACTGGCCTGTGCTCCTGTGTGGACAAACATCATTTGAAGCCTCAACCAGTGTGGTCGTTGATACATTTCCTGCTGATCTGTCTGTGTACGGGCAGGGTTCGACTTCTTACCTATCATCTGCCGGACGTGGCTGAGGATCGGTGAAGACGTGCTCCGTGAAGGGACCTGGGCGTCCGGATCCAATCTCTGTGTGGTTAGCCGTGGATTCAGAAACCTCTGTGGCCTCTGTGGCTTCCTCCGCTGACTGGGCGGGTTGGATCTTCTCATTCATTGGGGGAGCAGTGGGGGCTACAGTACAACACCAGGGAAATTTTTATTTTTTCTATCAGTTAAGGTGCAATGCTAAAGTAATCACACCCCTTGAACTTTTTCCTATTTTGTCACAGTACATCAACAGGTGGGTCAAACAACCTGATCAGAGTTAATGAAAAGATGGATGGAGATAAATACAAAATAATCCTGCAGGAAAACCCAATGAAGGCTGCAAAAGACTTAGACCAAGGTGGAGCTTCACCTTCCAAAATGAAATTGACCCCAAGCTTGCAGCCACAGCTAAACTGAAATGGTTTAGATTGATACATATTCATGTCTTAGAATGGTCCAGTCAAAGTCCAGACTAATCCAACGGAGAATCTATTGGAAAGCTGGCAAACCTATTGTTAACGTTATTGCTGGAGTTATTTTGTACAGAAGAATAGGCCAAACTTTCAGTCTCTAAAGATTTGCAGCTTTAATTGTAGCGAAAGGTGGTTCTCCAGGCACTGAATCAAATCCATGCCTCAATTTTCAGGCATTTATTTGAGCAAAAATCTGAAAACCATATAATATTTTTCTTCTCCTTCACAAATTAATGCTGAAATCTGTTGGTCGGTTGCATAATTTCCCAATAAAGTACACTGAAATCTGTAATATGACAAAATGTGAACAAGTTAAAACTGTTTGCAAGACATTGTATTTATGATGAGCCCACCTTGTCCTTTGTCCACTATGGGCGTGTCAGTCCGCGAGGAACAGTTGCTACGGGCAACACTGCAGTTTGTGGCACAGCCAACCAATGTGATGCCAGCCAACATACCTTCCACGCCACCCATGTCCTCTCCACCCCCTGCTCCTCCATCACCTGGATCCAACACGATTTCTCCTGCTGGATAATCGCTCTCGCTTGCAGCTGGATTAGCCATAAATACAGATATATGAGCAGCAAAAAAAGGGCCGCACCAACATACTCTCGTGTATAAACATGGAATAATCAGGCCTTCAGTGGCATTTTCTATCTGACCAGGCACACTGGAGATGCAGAGCACGTGGGCGTTGCAGACATTAAACTGGTCAACCAGAGAACCAGGTTGGTTGGCGTCGATGATGACCACTTTGCTGGCAGAGTGGGTGCTGGTGAGGATCCACACTCGACTGTTCATGCTGTCTGTCTCCTGGAGCTCCTTAGACTAAGAGAGAAGTGGAAGGATAAAAGCAATGGTCATCAAGTAGAAAACAAAAGTCACTTATGGTTTAATATCCCGGAAATGAATTGCTTAAATTCAGATATAATCTCAGATAATAGAGGCAAATTTCATTTATTAACATTAGCAGTCCCCGAGCAGCAGCTGGGCATGGCTCTCAGCTATCAGCCTAATGTTAAAAACTAGAGACGATAAAATATCCTCAAATGGTCTACCTTCCTCTTCTCAAGGGATGTATTCTTCTTGTCCACTCGGTCCTCCTCAGTCTGCAGGGGGTCACTGCCTCCTGACGGTGCTTTAAGTGGCACCACCTCCTGGCTGCTGACTCTCCATCCTGTCAGGTCCACTCCTACTGCGCACCACAACTAAAAGCACAAATGCAAAAAGCAAAAATCATGACTCATACCAGCTGCCCTGTTCTGCTCTGCTCTTAAAGAAAGTGAAAACGCTCAAAATGAAATCTGAAAGCTGCTTAAATTAATCTAAAACAGCCCAGACTAGGG
Source organism: Girardinichthys multiradiatus (assembly GCF_021462225.1). Lineage (NCBI taxonomy): Eukaryota > Metazoa > Chordata > Actinopteri > Cyprinodontiformes > Goodeidae > Girardinichthys > Girardinichthys multiradiatus. Next base: position 6,258,530 of record NC_061817.1, on the reverse strand, counting down.
TGGTGGCCCTGGAAGTCACAGTTCAGATCCATGAAATGACTAAATTGCATCATATCCAACCAAAGTATTAAGAAACTGGTTGTTATAGTCAAGACATTAAGACATGATGTCAAATTTTAAAGTATTATAAGATTTGGAAGAACTAAAATACAGGGAACACAACCAAAACTCAGTAAAAGTTTCCTAACATATTCATACCACATATATGATCTGGTATCTCTAATACAACGATTTCATCTTTACGGTAAAAATAAAAAAATATGAGATCAAGTAAATAAAGCTTGAGCACCATTGGCTCATCTGAAAGCGTCTCACCTTCCTGTTGGGGTCTTTCTCCACCAGAGGGCGACAGTACACTGGGACAGGGACGTTCTTCATGCGGTTATCCTCCTTCTCATTGGTCTGCAGGAGAAAATGATGAGCAGTGAAGAGACATCAGGAAAATAATTTATGGTCTGGTTTACTTGAAGCATCTTGAAATCCTTTTACAGAGGGAGAGCTTGACAGATCACGAAAACAGGGCATTGTTATCTTTTCAAAGAACAACACGTTTGATGAAAGAAGAGAAACTGATCCCTCCTGCTCTATCTAAAAGGGTAAATATGTCTGCTCATTGCTACAAAGCATCACTCTCTAAACTGTGTAAAAGAAAAGTTCTCAATTTTGAACATTTCTGATGAGGGGAGGGTTTTTAACAGCAAGCAAATGGTTATTCAAAAAGCCAGAACTGCTGCATGTGGAGAAATCCCCAAAAATGATCTGATCACAGACACACACTACATTCTCATCACTAGAAAGTATTTTAGAGTTTTCTTTCTTTATATAAAACACAAAGCTAAAGCACAGACATTAAGAAGTGTGTTGAGTAGGGCAGGTTGAGACAGACAGAAGTTTAAGGTAAAAAGGCTGCAAAGGGTAAGAAACGTTCACCATAACGTGGGTCACTTTGTAGCAAATATTCAACCACATCATGCCTACAAATAACAAAATATTCCTTAAAATTCATGCATTTTCATAAATCAGATTGATCAAAAATCCTACAATTGTGATCTTTTTAATTTTAAAAAACGTCTTCTTCTATGAACTTCTGCAGGGTTCAGAGGTTAAAACGAGGGGGAAGCCATGAAGGACGCATGCTGGCTCTCTGTCGGTCTCACTTGCCTGTTGTCTCTTCAGCGGGCTGTCCTTAGCGCCGTCCATCTGACCACCAGTCTGTGGGAGACCAGAGTTAGAGCCACCTGCCTACCAACACACCGAGCCTTCGGCCTTTCCAGCCGCGGGAATCAACCTCGCTCTGCCAGCAACACTTCGAGATACACTTGTAGCCAGAGATTTTCATACACTGACTATAAGAAAACACAAACTTCTATTTTCCCTGTCTCACATTGAGTCAGACTATATTTTTCAGTTTTAGGTCAGTTAGGATGACCATAATGATTTTTCTTTGCTAAATGCCAGAATAATGACAACTTTTATGCGATTTCTTCAGAATTAACATACATTTTCTTCTCACAAACGTTTCCTGGGATATTGGCCCATTCCTCCTCGTAGAACTGGTGTAACTGAGTCAGAATAAGATCAGGGCTCTGCGAAGACCACTCCCACACATTGACTTTGTTGTCCTTAAGCCACTTTGTTACTAATTTGATGCCATGTTAATAGTCATTGTCAATTTGGAGGAACCCTTCAACCCCATGCTTTAACGTCTTAGCTGATATTGAGATGTTTCCTTAATATTCCTGCATAATGTTCTTTCTTCATGATGTCATAATTTGTAAAGGGCACCAGTCCCTCCTGCAGCAAATCATTCCCACAATTTATTGCTGCCACTGCCACTTTAGTTTTTTATTCACCATTGGGCATTTCTTCAAAAAAATCAAGGTCTTGGTCCCTGAATGCATTTATGTACTGTAATCTGGCTTTGGCAGTGATGGCTTCTTCCACACTGAGTGTCCTTTCAGCCCATGTCATGTCTGGACTGGACTAGTTTCTTTGTGAATGATGACATTCTCTTGCCAGCTAATGGAGTTTTGTTGTGTTTTCAAACAGATTTTACATCCAAAAACACCTGTCTAAACATTGGGATGGCTGGACATTCCCATGCTGTTTATGCTAACGAACACGGCACCATCTGTGGTTGTACCTAAAGATGAACCAGACCTTTGAAGGGTCACAATGCTCTTGCTGATTTCTTAGTTGATTTCATTTGATTTGACCATGACGTCACACATCCGCATGTGTACCTCCAGTTAATTTAGATGTAACCCATTTTGCTATGTAGCAAATAAAAAAACAATGCTGGAGATCAGAACTGACCTAAAACAGGAAAAGTTAAAATCCAAACAGCTAGATAAAAAAGCTTATGTGTTTTCTCATACAGTGTATTATGTGAATATCTGACTTCATTGTACACTTGCATGCTTAAAACCAAAGACTAAAAAAGTAGAACCTTTCTACTTCTCTTTCAAGTATTAACATACTTCAAAGTACAGGACCATTTTCCAGCTGGTTTTAAAAAATCTAAGCTAACAAGTACTGTACAATGATTTTATTTTTTTATGTCAGTTTAAGAAGATTCGGGTGTGAAGCTTTGTTTATAAATCAAGTCTGTCATGTATGTTAAGTCTTGAAAATAGGTTACTTAAAAGTCTTTATATGTTTAAAAATCCTTCCCACAAAGTTCATAAAGGTTACAAAGCATGGCTGAAGCGGTCGCACACCCAGAAATGTGCTTAAAATCTCACTGAATTAAATCCGGTTAAGTGTCAGCCTCTCTCATCTGCCAGTTGACTATCTACAGTTTTATGCAAAAGTTTTAAGTCATCTATTTTCCTTACATTTCACTGTAATCTTTTTTTTATGATTGTCATGCTTCCTGGAGTTCATTAGTTGTTGTTTTTTTCTCTTTTTCAGTCTTCTTCGAGCCATTGTCAGATGAATGTTATGTTCTTTGTTAAGAAGCTTAATTAGACCGCAGGACTTCACTTAGTCTTCTCCAAGAGCAATTACAAAGTTGAAGCATACAGAGTGAGCAAACTTTGATCATCTTCTTAGCACAGGGACTGTGGTTCTTGTAAGGTCATATCACAAGTCTGGGGAATGAGATGACCAAGAAGGAAGGTCTGGCGATCCTTATGAGTGTGGATTTGGCTCTATGATTTGGATCATTATCCTCATCGCTATTGTGCACTAATAAAGTTGATTCTGAAATATGAAGATCAACATCCATCTACCTTACTTGCTATGTTCTCTTGTTTTTCTGATTTTGATGAATTGCTAAGAAAAGTTGACTTCTTCTTTTGTCATCCACTTGTCAATTTTTCTAATTTTTGAATCACACACGCACAACATGCTGTCACTTAATGAGACAGGACTGAAAGTGAGTGAAAAAAACAGCCAAACTAAACTTTGGCAGATATTCAGAAAGCCTAAAGAATTATTCATCATGCAAGATCAGAAATTATTACGAGAAATTCTGGGTACAAAGATGTTACTGGAAGTCTCATTAACATGAGGAGGGAGAGCCCTGTGCATTTTACCTGTTTGAGGCGAGATGGCACGCTCCAGCCACAGGCCTGCATGATGCCGTCGTCACGGCGCATGTGCTCGCGCACCTGCCTGTACTGCTCGCGCCGCTGCTCTCGGCGCGCCATCATCGCCGAGTCACTGAGGAGAGACGCAACACCGTTACTGGCCAGTCTGGAAGCAACGGGGGGACAGGGGAGAAAAGGTGAAGCGTTAGCAGCCTGGCCAGCCAGCAGCGTGAATCAGAGAGAAGAAGAGATGGGGAGCAGAGGAAGACAAGGAAAGCACAAGCAAAGCTTCTTTTTCCTAGTAGGAACATTTAGTTGGTTCTGAAAGTTTCGTTGGGGAAGTCTGTCTTTTAGAGGTTTTTTTATTATTTTAAGCCAACCAGATTGTTTAATATAATTTTTCTACTGCAGTGATTAGCTCCTTTTTGTTAAGGGAACCAATTATCAACCCTACACTGCAGCAGATTAACTGGAAGCTCTCAGATCTGCAGGCTGCTAGAAGCGTGCAAGCTTCCAGGCGTGCAGACCAAGGCAGAGTAGGACCAGGATAGGCAAGGGGGTTCACTGGATGTGGCTGCTTTTAGCTCACTCTTCTGGGAAGAACTCTAGGGTGCGGTTGGAGGTGGAGATCTGGCACATGGTGTGGCTGCGCCGCTGATTGAACGCCGGCGAGGGCGACTTGTAGTGGATGTTGACACTGGAGTATGGCCGCTTGACAGGCGGAGGGCTGGATGAGGTGCTGAACAGACGCGCAAAGCTGTGAGAGGAAATAAGTCAGAGGTTAGTATACAATCATCTGTTTTAGACATTTTTTTCAGTTTATATCAGTAAATGTTTTATAATTAAAGCAGAATCTTACAACTGCCAGATGGTGGACTTCTTTTTCTCCTGGATTGGAGGACTCTCCCTAGATGCCCTGAAAGATTAGAGAAGTTCATAACATAGGCCAATTAAAATAAACAACATTTAAACTGAAAATTGGCAAAAGGAAATAAATTGAAGTATTAAAATAACAATGGAAGGCAATAGAAGAAACAAATGCAAAATAAACATTTTTACTTTAAGACAAAATTGAATTTAAAAAGGCCCAGTTTTAAAGGTGTTGCTAATTTTTTGTCAAAGGCTGCATCTTTCAATGAGTACCTGATCATCTCAGTCCATCGCACAGCCTCCTGGAGCTCCATCAGCCTCTCTTTGTACTGGTTCCTCTCCATCAGAACACGGGCCATCTCCACCCGAGTGAAGCGGCGCCGCTGGGTCATTGCCATGTCCCCATCCTGCATGGGCGATGAAAACTGAGCACAAATAAGAAGAGAGCACGTTAACTCATTAAATTTTAAAATGAGATGATATATCACATTAGATTCCTTTTTTTTTATTAAGCCTACACAACTAAATAAGCCCCAATGAAAAACACTTAGACTGGCCTCCACATGCTGGTACAAATAAAATCAATCCACAGTTTGTTGCAGTGGCATAATATCACCTTCAACTTGATACCATTTATTTAGTGGTGGAAAAAAAAAACATTTTAACTACTAACTGCTACAAAAACATCACAAGTGCTGCAATTATTGGCAGGAAAGCCTTTCCAGTCCAACCGTCAAAACTGTAAACATTTGGATTATGCTAAGTTTAACTGGGACCCAAATCTCAGGTGTAAAACAAAGCACCTCATGTTCATTGTTAGGTACAGTGGACGATCTGTGATGTATGGAAGCAAATCGTTACCATATTTCAAATAAAAAAGCATTTCACAAATGCTTTTTCATTTTAAGAATGTGGCTGCATTGTTTGACTCATAAATTAAATTAGTAATCAATCATCCTATTTGCATTTTCTTCTTCAAGACTGCTCATTCCCTTCACTAAATTAAAATGAAAAAGAAAAAGACATTTGAGATTTATTTTTTAAAATATGCCCCAGCAAATAGATACCAGAATTCAATTTGAAATGTAAAATTTGAAAATGAAAAAGCATTTCCAGAAATGCTTTTTCATTTTAAGAATGTGGCTGCGTTATTTGACCCATAAATAAAATTAGTTATCAATCATCCTATTTGCATTTGCATTTTCTTCTTCATGACTGCACATTTTATGCCATAATCAAAAAGAAAACAAAGCAGACATTGCTTTTTCGTGTTCGTGGTCTGCCCGCAAAGTACTGCCCAGAACTCGAAAACGAAAAAGCATTCCGAGCTGCGGGCGCAGAAGAGTGACGTCAGCAGCCGCTCTTCCTCAGCTCCCTGCTGACCGAGCTACCCATCTTGTTCGGTGGGAGGCGCTGTGCACGTCTGCATTACATTACATTGCAAACGTGCCGAGAAATTGATTGAATTGCAGCAGGACCGAGCTCCATTTGTGGCAGTGGCAGGCAGAACTGGTAGTTCCGCCACAGCTCCACAGTTCCGGTGGCAGCTTCGGTCGCCGCACGGTGGCACGGGATTCCGCGTGGATGCCAGAAGGTGCCAGACCGGCCGTAAAAGCTTGCCAATGCGGTTGCCGCTGTTTTTGTGGAAGCTGATGCTGATTATCGGCAAATGGGTTGTCATTATTGTTATAGCGTGTTACCTTTACATAATGATTTCATTATTGATTATTATTTAATAAACAGCTTTAGAACCATATTTACTTGACATGGAAAATAAATAGCACTATGTGTATGTGTGACGTGTTGAAAGGATGACGATTTATTGCACAAACAGCCGGTTTATTATAGAGCATGAGCGGCTATTCTGAATTGTCACTCACAGAAAATTATAAATAAATGCTTAAAAACACGCTGGATGTCCCAGGCCATAAGGCTGCCACAAGGATGCCACAGTCTGCCACCGGAACTACCAGTTCTGCTTGCCACTGCCACAAATTGAGCTCAGCCCTGCTGCAATTCAATCAATTTCTCGGCACGTTTGCAATGTAATGCAATGCAGACGTGCACAGCGCCCCCTACCGAACAAGATGGGTAGCTCGGTCAGCAGGGAGCTGAGGAAGAGCGGCTGCTTACGTCACTCTTCTGCGCCCGCAGCTCGGAATGCTTTTTCGTTTTCGAGTTCTGGGCAGTACTTTGCGGGCAGACCACGAAAACGAAAAAGCAATGTCTGCTTTGTTTTCTTTTTGATTATGGCATAAAATGTGCAGTCATGAAGAAGAAAATGCAAATGCAAATAGGATGATTGATTACTAATTTTATTTATGGGTCAAATAATGCAGCCACATTCTTAAAATGAAAAAGCATTTCTGGAAATGCTTTTTTATTTTCAAATTTTACATTTCAAACTGAATTCTGGTATCTATTTGCTGGGGCATATTTTAAAAAATAAATCTCAAATGTCTTTTTCATTTTAATTTAGTGAAGGAATGAGCAGTCTTGAAGAAGAAAATGCAAATGCAAATAGGATGATTGATTACTAATTTAATTTATGAGTCAAACAATGCAGCCACATTCTTAAAATGAAAAAGCATTTCTGAAAATGCTTTTACATTTGAAATATGGTAACGATTTGCTTCCATAGTGATGCTGTGGGCACCCAAAGGCAGAACGGCAGCTTAAGTTTCGGGGAATTTGGAATTAAAATCTGGTGGAGTCAGAAAACTGAAAATGGGTTGTCAATTAGGAGAATGGTTCACCAGAAACCAATCTTCTACCATGACAAACTCCGTCCCCAGATCTGAATCCTGTAAAAAACATGTGGAGTGAACTGAAGATTATTTTTCCTCAACGATCAAAGGAATTAAAAATTAAAGGTTGGCCTTTTCAACTTCTTTCAGTTTGAATTATGCTTCTGCAGTAATAGATTAATTAAAGGTTTTTTACTTATCTTTACTGTGAGGCTGCAAATAATTGGAGAGGTGTTGTCGGTTAGTAGACAGATGTTTCTGCTTTTCCTCATAAACAAATTCTACATCCAGGACAGGATTAAAGAGTGCAGAGGTAAGTTTACTCACATCATCGCCTACTTCGTCTTTGGAGTCCCGAGATGCCTCTGCTCTTAACCTGGAGTCACAAAGCAACAGACAACAACCTCGTTATACCTGTTTAATAACAAAGATTTAGTTCAGTGTTTAGAGTGTGAACTTTTAGACTATGACATGCCCTACATGTAGAAGCCGTAAGGCCATCTTCGCTTGGGAGATTCACCAAATTAGGAGATTAGGATCAATTTTCAGCAGGATTGTATTTAATATCAGATTGATGTTGTTATTTCTATTTGATAGACTGTGGTGGACAAAAATTTCCATCTTTTAGTACTTTTAAACTCCTACCTTTTAGTTTGCTGTGTTTTATAACTCATACCTTGTATTCATAATTTATCATTATTCGTCTTAACTGTTTTTTACTTGTATGAGTCTAAAACAATTCTTTCACAAGATTTTGGTCGATCAATCAATCAATCAATCAATCTAATATTTGTTGAGGACTTTTTATACAATCAAATGTTGCACAAAGGGAACGGTTACAGAAACAAGAACAAGAAAAAAAGCGAGCAAGCAAACCCGAACAAACACTCCCAAAGTGCTTAATGAAGTTTACAACAATTAAAGATGACTAGAATAAAAATGTGGGACTGAAGAAACGTACCAGGAGGAAAAATCCGAGACATATATAAAAACACAGTTTAATTATAAGATCTAAAATAGATAAACAAATATCAATGATATTAGTTGCATCAAGACAAATAAATTAACATTACTTAGAAACTGCTAAAATGAAGAAAAATAAATAAAATAAAATAAACAACTACTGAAGTTCAAGTATAAGCCAGGCTAGAAATCTTTTTTATTATTATCAACACTCACCTGCTCGCAGGTTGTTAACACTTATTTTTAAATGTGTCCATAAATAGGTTCAATATGACCTAACAATTAAAATCCATGTTCTATGTTTCATAAAGCTTCATCTAAAGAAACATCCTAGATGATCAGTTTGGTTCAAAGGAATCTATTGCATATTAAACTGTATGTTTCATGTTGAAAATGTGATCATCTTGGAAAATGCAATAAATAGACATTTAACGGTGGCTCGACTAGATCAACCAGGAGAAAAGTAAGTTTTGTGTCTTATTAATTTTGTGCAATAAATAAATTAGATTTTCTAAAGACTAAAACACTTCTTTTAGAGTTTGAGAAGAACAAACATCCTCAAACAGAAAGACTGAGGTCCACTTTAAAAATTTTCGCCCTTGGCTGTTATATCTACACACATCAAGAGAAACAGGTATTTGACACTATCATGTTACTGTTACTGGGACACTTTACACTCCCTCAGTCTTAGATTACAGGAGAACAGGTTCTTGCTGTATTCCCACTGTGTGGCTCTTGCACTTTATCACCTGCAACATCCTGCAGAACATAACTGTTCCTTTCACCTCTTGATTTCTTCTTCCAGCTCCTTGATTCTGGCGTCCACCTTGTTCTTAGACTGTCGCACCGCCTCCAGCTCCTCCTTCAGAACCTCCTGCTCACTTGACAGCTCATCCACTTTGGCAATAAGGTCATTTTTCACAATGTTGAGAGCATTTCTGTCAAACAGCAGAAAGACAATAAAGGTATTAAAACAAGATCAATGTACGCTGTCATTTTCTAATATTACAGTGGCTTCCACTATACAATCACATCTCAATTAAGGTCAACTAGAATATAATTAAAAAGTTAATTCATGTCAGTATTTCCATTTTAAAATTAAAAGGCCAGTCAGTCAGTCATTTTCTACTGCTTATTCCATAGTGGGTCTTGGGGAAGCTGGTGCCTATCTCCAACAGTCTATGGGCGAGAGGCAGTGTACACCTTGGACAGGTCGCCAGTCTATTGCAGGGCAACACACAAACAACCACGCACACACTCATTCATACACCTAAGGGCAATTTAGAGTGACCAATTAACCTAACAGGCATGTCTTTGGACTTTGGGAGGAAGCTGCAGTACCCGGTGAGAACCCACGCATGCATGGGGAGAACATGCAAACTCCATGCAGAAAGATCCCTGGACAGGAATCGAACCCAGGACCTTCTTGCTGCAAGGCAACAGTGCTACCAACTGCGCCACTGTGCAGTCCTAATTGAATTAAAAGGAATAAATTCTATATACTCATCCCACACAGTGAAAAAATTAAAGTGTTTATTTTTGTTGATTTTAATGATTATAGCATGAAATCCTCTCTGGACCATGATTATCCAAGTTTCTTATGCTTCTTTTTCTCCCACATTTTTTTCTTCCACTCAGCCTTCCATTTATATGCTTAAACACAGCACTAGAAACAACCAGCTTTTTTGGCAATGAGCTTTAGTGACTCACTTGTCTTAGCTTTCTATTGGTCCTATGTAACATTTTACATTTCTAAGAACTGAATTTGGTTTTCAGTAGCTGTAAGTTATCATTTATCAAAACCAACAGAAATAAATGGAGGAAATAAATCACTCCGTGTGTAATAAATGCATCCAACACAAAAGTTTAATTTTTTGAATTACTGAAGTAAATTAACTTTTCGATCATTTCTAATTCCTGCACTTCTGCCTAGACAATATATAAATATGTGTACAACAGCCTCAGAAGAAACAGTTGTTATGAGGATTTAATGACCCCAAGATGCTACTCCTTGCCCTCATTCTCTAACAATGAAATGGGGATTTTTTGCCATCTTCCTCACCCTGCGTGATGTAAGACAGACTTTGTTGTATCTATTTTCTATGGATATTATATGACACACACATGCATAGGATCAAAACACTGATATGAATTTATTAGTGCAACCATTAGGGGTGCACCGATTGCAGTTTTCTGGCCAATCACAGAGTACCGATCTTTAAGAAACCTGACCTGCCGATTCCAATTTTGGCTGATACCGATTTTTTAAATAACTAACACTGTTAGGTGTTATAAGGTCATAATACACCTTCAAAGTTCCAATCTTATTTTATTGAAAAACATTGAACATTACCAGTTAACTGCATCAGGTGGTGCTCTTAAATATATATAAAACGTTTATTGCATTGAAGTTCATTTAGTCTTTCATTTTTTTTTAAGAAACAAAACTTGCACACTAGGTTAGACAAGTAGATAAGATTGGTAGATAAAATCAGTTTTACATGTAAGTATCTGCCTATCACCGATCTTTTAATTAAGGAATTTAATTAAGGAAATTGGGGCTGATCGATCGGCCGTGCACCCATTGTAATCATCCTTACTTGGTCTCTAGAAGCTGTTTGTTCTCCGTCAGAAGATTTTCCACCTCCTTTCCCATCCCTGAAACAGAAACATTTATTTCTCTATAACTCTTTGCAGGCAAAATACAATGTCAATAAGAAGGAAATAATCGATTTAAGAGCAAAACTCATTGTTTTGAGTTTCAAACATTAAGGTGGGATCTTGTGATACATTAATAAATATTCCTGAATAAATTGGCACTGCTTTTTGTTATTGTTTTTTACCTGAGCAGCTTTAAAAACAATATTCGTCTGATTTCTTCAACGTACCAGTTAGTGTGTCATGCTCTATCAGCCTTACATTAATTTGTTATTATCATAACATTCAATAAAAAAACAGCTGAAAAACGTAAGTGAAAGGAGCAAGCACAGTGCGACAAAAAGCCAAGCACACAAACTTTTCAATCAAACATGTCAACAGAAACGAAATGCCAAAAATGACAGCTGGTGGAAAACAAACAGAAGATAATGCAAATAGGTTCCTATGTCTTAAACTTTAATGGAAATAATAATAAAAATTACTATATATATCCTGGCCTCTGGTAATAAACCTTCTAACACTGGGACTGTATTTTTAAGAGACATTCTTCTTTAACAATCAGACTCTGCTGACTTTTCCCTTCTACGAGACTTTTGTTGACAAATATGAAAAACTTTAGAGGTGTAATATGCAAGATGGGAAAAAAAATACATGAATAGACAGAAAAAGCAGATATAAAAAATTAAACAAAACAGGATATGTAAATAAACCAGGGAGGAAATAACTAGCAACATCGGATCATGAGTGCTGAGGCCTTACCGAAGAAATCATCACGGACTGGAGGCAAAAGAAGAAAAAAAGACAGGAGGAAAGGCGATGAGAAGAAGAAAAGATTAAGAACAAGATTGAAAAGGAGAGAATTTGAAGAGATGCATTTATTTCGTTACGGAGAAGCCAAAAGACTTCATAAAAAATGTTGCAATGGAATATTTCGACTCCCACATCAGTAAAAAGAACTGGTAATTTAAAGTCAGTGGGACACCAAGTTCATCCTTCTCATGGAGGCGGAAGCCTGAATGAAGTTTGTAGGATTAACTTTAGACCATAAACTTAACTGAGCATCTTTTTTTACATTTCCACACGTGATTTACTAGGACCTTATGTGATAGACCTCCACAACGTAGAACACAATTAGGTAAAGAAAGGAAATAGGTTCGTTGTTTTCAAATATTTATTTTCCTAAATACGTATACATGAATTCGTATTTAACCCCTTTTATTCTGATACCGCTAAACAAAATTTGACAGCAGTAGGAACAATTACTGCTACTAAAATATAAGAACATACCGACATCCCAGGATGGAGCTGAATACATTTTTTTTATTAACCAAACAATGATAAATAGGATGTGCCTCAGGTGCAAAGATTACAACCCACTGGCTAGTTTTCCAACTTGTCCTCCCAAAGGACTTAAATTTGATCTGACTGGATTTCATCAGCCTTATATATTTTTTCTCTTTTGTGATCAAAAAATGTCAATATTTTCTATCATAATTTTAGTCATTCCATATAAGTTTTGATTTAGTTTTCATCCGGAAATGAAGGTCATCAATAAAAAGTATGAGGAAAGGTTCTTGGCACCAATGTCCGGCCATTTCTCTGACATCTTGTCAAAAAGTCATCAACATTATGAAGGAAACGTTTTGCTGTTTTAAAACCACTCTTTTGTTTTCAAACCTTGCTTTACCTGGATACAGAAAACCAGCACATGCAAATTTATGCTTACATTCAGTGGGACCTAAAAGGACTTGGATAAGGAAATCATTTACATCCACTAATTTAAAGAAATTATTAAAAAAACATAGAGGAATGAAAACGTTTGATATACAGGGGTTGGACAATGAAACACCCCGAAGTGGCTCAATAATATTTAGATCTGGTGACTGTGCGGGCCATGGGAGATGTTCAACTTCACTTTCATGTTCATCAAACCAATCTTTCACCAGTCTTGCTGTGTGTATTGGTGCATTGTCATCCTGATACACGGCACCACCTTCAGGATACAATGTTTGAACCATTAGATGCACATGGTCCTCAAGAATGGTTAGGTAGTCCTTGGCAGTGACGCGCCCATCTAGCACAAGTATTGGGCCAAGGGAATGCCATGATATGGCAGCCCAAACCATCACTGATCCACCCCCATGCTTCACTCTGGGCCTGCAACAGTCTGGGTGGTACGCTTCTTTGGGGCTTCTCCACACCGTAACTCTCCCAGATGTGGAGAAAACAGTAAAGGTGGACTCATCAGAGAACAATACATGTTTCACATTGTCCACAGCCCAAGATTTGCGCTCCTTGCATCATTGAAACCGACGTTTGGCATTGACATGAGTGACCAAAGGTTTGGCTATAGCAGCCCGGCCGTGTATATTGACCCTGTGGAGCTCCGACAGACAGTTCTGGTGGAAACAGGAGAGTTGAGGTGCACATTTAATTCTGCCGTGATTTGGGCAGCCGTGGTTTTATGTTTTTTGGATACAATCCAGGTTAGCACCCGAACATCCCTTTCAGACAGCTTCCTCTTGCGTCCACAGTTAATCCTGTTGGATGTGGTTCGTCCTTCTTGGTGGTATGCTGACATTACCCTGGATACCGTGGCTCTTGATACATCACAAAGACTTGCTGTCTTGGTCAAAGATGCGCCAGCAAGACGTGCACCAACAATTTGTCCTCTTTTGAACTCTGGTATGTCACCCATAATGTTGTGTGCATTTCAATATTTTGAGCAAAACTGTGCTCTTACCCTGCTAATTGAACCTTCACACTCTGCTCTTACTGGTGCAATGTGTAATCAATGAAGACTGGCTACCAGGCTGGTCCAATTTAGCCATGAAACCTCCCACACTAAAATGACAGGTGTTTCAGTTTCATTGTCCAACCCCTGTATATGTTAGAATTGAATTTTTCCAGCAGCCTGATCAGGCAGTTAAAATCCATTTGCTCTTTAAAACTACGATATTAATTTGTATACACTGACTAATATCTCCATTTTAAATGTTTACTTTTGTAAGCGAAGAGAAAAAAGGAGCAGCTGTCACACATGAAGGGATACACACCTGAAAACTCGCCTATGGGTGTCACCAGCAGATGCACATAAAAGGAAGAAACAAAAAAGAAATGGGTGGAAGGTCAAATTTCTCCTGTATTCCTGCAGCGGAAAATTCAAACATAGCTTAAATAATTCCCAAAGCACTACCACAAAATCCCCTGGAACAAAAACTGAAATATTAAAAATAAAACTTAAACTGAACAAATTCAAAACTGTGATTAACAATGGGCTTTTAGGATAAATCATGACTTTTATGAATAAGAAAGTTCACTAAATATCCGTTACACTGAATAACCCTGCCTCAGTTTAAACAAAAAAAGAGTGAAAAAACAAGCAAGTTGGAATAATAAAGAAAAAATGAAAATAGCACTGCATGAGTGGACTTCTGGGGTTAATTGTGCCTATGATCCAGTATTTTGTGGATGGCATGGCAGTGATGCACTGCTGCAGCTTGCCATGCAGAGAAAGGCACATCCCCAGCCTCACCAGAGCAATATTTCTCTGCAGCTCTTCTCAATACAAGACAACTAGTGCGTCTGTGCAACACGGTCATGCTTCTGAGGAACATCTCATTTTAGCCTGTTATGATACATTATAATTCGAGATTAACAACAGCTGCTTTGCAGAAACGTACAGTAAAACTGCTGATAATGCAACAGAGACATCAAATCAGAAAATGACCATACCTAGCAGCTCGGCACCTGCGTCCACGTCCCCAATAATGTCCGACTTGGCGTCTTTGATCTCGTGGTACAGTGAGTCAGTGTTGATGCCAAAGGCCTCGTTAACAATCCCCTGAGAAGGACTGAAACAAAACTACTTTATAAAATTAATTCACAATTTGAACACATTATAATCAAATTAAACCATAAATAAAATCAATAAAAACACTTTTAAACACAAGTGTATTTGGGGGATTTTATGTGATATATCATCACAAAGTAGTGCATAAATGGGCAGGGAAATGATACATGGGTAATACTCTCAAGATCCACAGTTACATACACTTACTGCTACAGGTATCCTGGGGTGTATCTGTATCATTTTTGCACATACAGACTAAGGTTTTTGCCCATCTTGCTTTGTCAAATAGCTCAAGCACAGTCAGATTAGTTGGAGTGTGTCTCTCAATATACATTTTCAATTCATCCATTCATGGTTTGTCTAATAGATTTAGGTCTGGACTTTGACCGAGCCATTCTAACACATGCATAATGCTTTGATCCAACCCATTGCACTGTAGCTCTGGCTGTATTGCTGTCCTGGTGAAGGCCTGGTTTTCTTCCAGGATTGCCCTGTATTTACCTCCACCCACCTCCCCATCAGCTCTAACCAACTCTTCCCTGTTCCTGCTGAGGAAAAGCATCCCCACAGCATATTGCTGCCACCACCACCATGGTTCACTTTGGTATGGACGTGTACAGAATGATGCTAAGTTAGTTTTCTGCAACACATACTAGTCTGCATGTAGGCTGGAAAGTTCAGCTTTGGTCACATCTGGACAGAGCCTCTTTGAGCCTCTTCCTCCACATGTTTGCTGTGTTCCTTACATGGCTTGTGGCAAACTTCCAGTGAGACCTCTTATGGCTTACATTTAACAATGGCATTCTTCTTGTTGCTATTGAGCAAATGTCCTGTTTAAAGATTATCCCACCTGAGTTGCAGCTCCTCCATAGATACCATGGGTCTCTTAGCTGCTTCTCTCATTAATGCTCTCCTTGCCTGGCCTGCAAGGTTATATTGACAGGTTTGCAGTTTTGCCATGCTCTTTTTACTTCTGGATGCTGGATTAATATTGTTTCATAACCCTAACCCTGCTCCACAATGTTATTTCTGACTTGTCTGGTGTGTTCGTAGCTCTTCATCATTTTGTTCTCTGATGTTGATGATGACTATTCCAATTTATTTTGTAAAAGAATTTAAAACCATACACAATTTTCCTTCCCCTTGTCAATTTTGCACAACCTCGTGCTGATCTATCACACAAAGTTCAGATAAAATGCAGTGAACGTTGTGGTCGTAATATGACACAAATGTACAAATACAGTATTTTAAGATGCATGAAGGTGTATGAATGGTTCTGCAAGGCATTCCATGTGATTTACTAAAACAGCAGGAACAGCAGCATTGTTCCTTAAAGTGACGTGTTTGTGACAGATTGTTAGCACAGTAAATGGACACCTAATACTTGCATGGAAATGCTGGATTTTCGTACCTGTTTCCTCCTCCATACAACCTGGAATCCATACCCATCTCCAGCTCTGGTGTAGAATCAATTATTTCCTGAAATTCAGACCATTCATCACTGCTTCCCATACCTAGAAAAGAGACACATACACATGCCATTATGGTGTCTTAGCTGACCTGTGTGTGAGAGCAGATGAAATTGAAGCAGAAATCCTCTCACCGATGCTAACATTCCTGGTTTCCTGGGAAACCTGCACCTCCATGTTCCGACTAAGACGCTTGGGGCTTTTCCTGCGGTTTCTAGTCTCCATCCTGTTGAAGTCGTAGTGCCGGGGGAAGCCCTCGTTGATGGGGGTGATGGTGGCGGAGGGGACGGAGGAGGTGGGTGTATTGGACTTGCTTCCTGTGCTGCTGGGTGTGGCTGCAACCGAGTCAGACTCCGATCCGTCCTCCTGAAGAAGTGGCAGCAGAGATGAAGTGGTGACACGGGCACAGAAAGACATATTATGCGAGGATCATTGATAAAAATAAATGCTTTCACAAATAACATCAGGCCTCTTCTTTGAACAGACGTTCTGGTTTAAATGCTTTTAAAACTAGTTGAGTTAGACCAGAAATAGTTCTATGACTTGCAGTATTTTTATACAGCAACTGATAGCCTAAAACTGTCATATAAAGTAGATTTGCTAGTATTCCTTTGTGTTTTAATGTAACATTAATGTTTTAATAATGTATAGTTAAGGCCGAAATTCTCGGTGCACCTGGCCGATTAAGTAAAAAAATTCAAAACAAAGAAAATTGATTAATATAAAACAAGAATACAGGAGAAAAATAAAATTTTCTCATATTTATCCTTCTAAAAAAATCCAATTTTTTTGCATGTGTTCATTGGTATTTCAACAGTTTATCCTTGGTGAGGAGCTCCAAGTCTTTGAGGTTAGAAGGCCTCCATGCCATCACCCTAATCTTTAGCCCATTCCACAGATTCTCTGCCAGATTCAAATCAGGACTCTGATTGGACCAATGCAAATGGAAAATTTTACTTTCAGTTTGAAGAAAGATGTTGGTCAAATTTAAAGATTACTTTAACCTGAATTTACCAAGGGTATGAATAATTTGTGGCTAGGCTGTATGCTGACTTAGAATCCTAAATTAAAATAAAATTTGCCTAATTTGGGTTTCCTCCATTCATCCCCGCTATCAACAAAAACAATGTTATTTCTATGAAAAAAATCAATAAACATGCAATAAAACTATGGCTTTTGCACTGATGGCTTGTGGCCATTTTAAACAGCTTCTTTTCTAACCTCCTGCAGCAGTTAGCTGTGTTGCAGCGCTAGCACTTGGAAAACAAAATAGAAATCCTGTTTGAACTGTACTATTTTAATTTGATCTCCTCAATTGCAATGCTACAGATTACACAATTCTGGTCTGTATCCCTGCATATTGAAGAACAAAAGTTAGTTTTTGTAGACACCTACAGGCTAAAAATACAAATCAGATTCTTATGTTCATTTACATTTTAAATAAGATTAATGTTCTTGAATTATTCTAGTATCTTAAAAAAAGGCTCATTCAAGTCTCCTCATGAATCTTCATGAAAGCACACAAATAATTAAGCAGTCATTTCAAAAGCTATGTTTAAGGAAGATAAAACCTCAAGTGGTTAGCTAAAATCAACAAGATTTTAGGTAAATGCATTGAGCGCATTTATTTCGTAACTTTTGGCTAGCAAACAAACTTCATGTCTTAAATTGAAGCAACTGATAGCTACATCTGGATGTCCCCCAAGCAAAAAATCAACTAATAAGCCATAAATAACATTAGTATGAACAGGAACAATAACCTTCTATTGAGTTTGCGTTGTGGTATTTTCATTGGTCTTTCACTATAACAGTGCTGCAACTACCAGTGGTTTAATCAGCATCTTTGCTTATGAATAAATGCAATGTTTTTTGTTGTGTCATATAAAATCTGCTGAGTAAAGCTTCTAAACACAGCATTGACAGACCACCATCTACCACACTAAGGGCTGTCTTACTTTAGATTTTTACCGTAGTTTATTTTCCAATTAAACAGATATAACATTCAAAATGTTTTAAATAAAAGGTGTTTGAAGCACAGCCATGACCTATAGGTGTACGTAAAGTACAACACACGACACATGGTGGAAGCCCCACAGTAAAATAATCACACAGTTACAAAGAAAACTGCATGAAAATGATCCAAATAAATGGGATCCCTGCTTGCTTGAGTCAATGTTCATAAACACACAAGTCAGATTTTAAAAGGAGATGGTTGAATTTATGACTGATATGGTTAAAAACTTAATTTTTCTCTTTAAGCGACACAAGCAGGCGTGGGAGGAGTGGTGGTCCACATGAATGTGGGCATCAGCATTGATGCTAGCCCCTCTTTCTTCCACTTCCCCGGATGTTCATAGGGAGTTGTGGACGAGGACAGGGCCCCTGTCCCACCTGATAGGCAGAGCTGAAGGTGGAATGACCGAGCTCGCTGACCTGCCAGATGTCTTTCCCGGGCATCATCCTAGCCCCCCCGAGACCACCACGTACCATGCCCTTGCCACCAGGGTACAGGCTCAACGACGGCGGGCGCTCCACTTTGCTGCTGGTGGAAGGGGCACAGAGAAGAGTGGAGAATAATGTGAGACTGGCTGCTGGTTAATACAGCAACTTGCAAAAGTAGTTACATCCCTTTAACCATTTCAAAAATTGCCATGTTAAAACCACACACTTTAAACTGTATTATTAAGGTTTTATGTGATAAAATACATAGTACTGCGTACAGGATAGTGGCCCAATCTGAAAAGCCGAACTTGCACCAAATTGCACTGAATTGACACCAGTCTTGATTCCGATTCTCACTTCTGGAAACATTTTGACTTAAACCATCTCAGCCATAGCAGCTCTGGTTGAATGTTTAGGGCTGTTTTTCTGCCGGAAGGATGAAGCTCTGCCCCGGTCTCCCGTCCTTTGCAGCCTCTAACCGGTTTTCTTCTAGGACTGCCCTGAATTTAGCCTTATCCATCTGCCAATTAACTCACACCAGCATCCCCTGTGCATGGTGCTGCCACCACCTTGTTTCACCATGGGATGATATGTTCAGGGTAATGTGCTGTGTTAGTTTTTTGCAACATGTAATGATTTGCCTGTAGGCCAAAACGTTTAAATTAGGTCTCATCTGACCTCGTAATTGTTTGCTGTTTCCCCTAACTGGCTTGGAACAAACTGAAAATAGGACTTCTCGTGGTTTTTTTTCTGATCTGCAGATCTCTGCACACCTCCAGAGGTACTTATGGCCACTTGGCTGCTTTTCTGATTACTACCCTCCTTCCAGGAACGTTTTTGTTTCTTAGTCTTACAAATTGACCATGTCTGAAAGCAATTGGGGCACTGGATTTCATTTAGGGGTATTAGAGTGAATTGAGATGAATGCAAATGGTTGTCAAACCTTTCAGACTTTGTTTGAACTAAATTTAATAAACATGTATCTGTTTCTTTTTTACCTCACTCTTATTCACTACTTTTGTGCTTAGATCACATAAAATCCCGGAAAAAAAAACTACAGGTTTGTGGTTGTAATGAGGCAAAATGTAAGGTTTATTATTACTCTTGCAAAGCACTAGAGTTTGATCTTATTCAATCACTTCTTCCCCGGCAGGACTGGGGGCATTCCGGCATGCTTTAAGATGGAAAAAAACTGAAATACATCACATGTCAAACTATACACAGTGTCTCACAGACATTACTGTTCAAATCTTGCTCATTTAAAGGAATAATTCAACATTTTCAGGGCTTAGCTTTGAAAACATCAAAACTAAACTAAATGAACTGGTCTCTACTTAGCATTTAGTGTATATATACAGATATCTCTCCTAGTTGAATCCAGTTAATAAAACAAGAGCATCTGAAACAGCCATAAAGGGTACTCAATTAACTCCACTCTACAGGTAACATCAGTGATCAAGGAAACACCATGAACAACAGACAAAAAGGCAGGCAAGACGACCAAAATACGAGAAAAACATGAAGGAGAAAAAGGAGAAGGTGGATTAGGAAATCTGGACAAGATGTTTAATGCATTCCTTATTTTAACATTTTATTTCATAATAGAAAATTGGCACATTCGTGAACGGTTTTTACAAGCAAATGCATAAGGGATTTTATTTTTTATAGCTGCGTACAACAGTTTGAGCACTCCTTGTCAATATTGCATCAATGTTCCTAACAAAACTAGTTACTGTTATTATGCTCAGGTTGTAAAAATAATAATGAAAGGAGTATACTTTTTAAAAGGTTATTTCATGGAAAAGACCATAAATTTTTCTATTAAGCATAGAGGAGGAACAATCATGAAGTACCAAAGAATCCCCTCTAAAGTTATGTCAAAGTTTTAAAACTTTAAAAATGACGTAATCTGACTTTATGAATCATTTACAGCTTTTAGAGACAGAAATTTTGACTTTGGGTGCTCAAACTTCCACATGACACCGTTTAATCTCAGCAAAAATGGAAGAAGGTAGAATCTGTGGTTCTTAGTAACGTTTGGACTCCAAGCAGGTTTTGTTTATAGGATGCAGCTGAGGAAAGTGGGGAGAGGGAAGCTGTGGTACCATGTTGCATTTACCTTTTCCTCCATGAGGGGCGTTCACTGTGCAAACAGCAGCACAGAGACCAAGCCAGCAGGACAGACAAGACAAACAGATTATTGAACGACACAGCATGCCATGATGACCCACACAAACACACAGGTACACCTTTAGATTATAGTTCTAATGAATTTTTACAGCTCTGTTTTTCCTCTGCTTCAAAACAGTGTAGTAGTGGATGTTTCATTGCAGGAGCTGCTCTCCTAGTTTTCCAAAATAATGCATTCTGTAAACCTCAAAGGGGTCCACAAAGCCTCATTCAAGATTTGCAGCATCATGATTTATTGCATCAGATAGTGCTGTTAAAATGTGTTGGGATGCAGTATGGAGTTACTTTAAAAAGATCATCATGCAGGAAAAGACTTACATGCAGTACAGTAACTAAAGCTGCACCAGATGTTTTCCTCATGCCCTAAGGCTTGCTCAGCCTTGCAAGCTGATAAATGAGCACCAAAATTACTTTTTTCCCAATGATTTCCCAAAAGGCTGCAAAACGTTTTGGCACACAGCCTCTGATCTGTATGAGTGGGACAGACAAGCTGTTCTCCACAGCATGATGATGACACATAAAAATCCTGACATGTTCAGAACACAACACAAAAACCTTCCAACAACACAATGTGTGAGAGCTACAAATCCACACATGAATAACAGAGACAAGCCCATGCACAAGACAACGTCCACTCACAGTCGTCCACAGCCAGGGCCTTCTGGTTGGCCGTTACTCCCTGCCTGCTGCAGTTTGGACCGCTCTATGTGCTCTACGTACGTCTGAATCATCTGGGGACCAACATATGGAAAACTCCTTTTAAAACAGTAGTGAAGCTAAAACAGAGAACATTTGGCCTGCTTTATTTGACACTACATTGACAATTAGGGTTAGGATTTACAGTTTATAGGTCAAAAATTACTTTCAATTATTTTTACCCATATTCATTATTTTCATTATTTTGTCCATTTTTGTTGCTGAAAGGCTCAGTCCCTGTCTCATCTGATCAAAGCACAAGCCCAATTTAAATCCCATAGAGTTTAAGCAAACTCCACATTTTTAAGTTAGCTTTGGTGGCAAGATAAACAGGGGTTCCTGTCCTGCTTATCGACCAGTGGCTAGAGGAAATGGGCCTCAGTGTCATATCATGTTTAAATACCAGGGAAACATTAAGTTATAGATTGGTATTTAAAAACTTTAGAGATTCTCTGATCAACCAAAAATCTACAGTAAAAAGAAGAAAAGAAGTTGCACTACAAGCCTACATAGATAAACGTGGTCTGACTCCCACTGCAACAGAATGACACAGGCCTGCTTTGGGAACTCTTACCGTTTGTTCTTGACACATATTCTGGGCAGAGCTTTTTTCTTGTGTGTCAAACAACGATTGTGATTGGTCAGGAATATAAAATGGGCATGGTTAATACACAGACAAATGTTGTAGTGGGAGGTCCTATGAGGACTTCTCAGGAGTTTTGCACTTGAGTTCTTGTGAAGTATGAAATATCAGAATCAGAATCAGAATCAGCTTTATTGCCAAGTTCATAAATACAAACAAGGAATTTGCCTCCGGTACACTTTGCTCTTTTGTTCTGTTTTTGCGTTACATAATATACAAATTTACAATTTACAATATACACATATCTAATAAAAAAGGTGCATTTGCAACATCTGTATGCTGTTGTATCTGGCCAGAATTGAGTTTGTTCTTAAAATCTCGAGCAAAAGGCCCATATATATTTTAATTATGCAAAGTATATATGGGCCTTTAAACATTCGTAAAATAAGCAAAACACAAATAATATTGCTTACCTCAGTGTGGCGCTGGTGAAGAGCGTTGAACTCCTTCTTCATCTCTGCTTCACGCTCTTCAAGACGAGTGACTGGGAGAAAATAAAAGAAATGTGTCTTTCTAATTCTAATGAAACAAAAAATAACAGTCAGGGCACACTTAATACAAAATAAATGATAATGTTCTGAAAACCACAAAACTTAAAGTTATTTTCTTTTCTAAAATTCAACATATCCTTGCAGACTGGGTCTTTATTATTATGGTCCTCAGCACAAAGCAAAGACCAAACATGATTCAGTCAGTCAGTCAGTCAGTCAGTCATTTTCTACCGCTTATTCCATAGTGGGTCACAGTTGAGCTGGTGCCTATCTCCAGCAGTCTATGGGCGAGAGGCAGGGTACACCCTGGACAGGTCGCCAGTCCATCACAGGGCAACACAAACAACCAAGCACACACTCATTCATACACCTATGGGCAATTTAGAGTTACCAATTAACCTAACAGGCATGTCTTTGGACTGTGGGAGGAAGCCGGAGTACCCAGTGAGAACCCACGCATGCACGGGAGAACATGCAAACTCCATGCAGAAAGACCCCCGGCCGGGAATCAAACCCAGGACCTTCTTGCTGCAAGGCAACAGTGCTACCAACTGTGCCACTGTGCAGTTTGGGCTGCAAACATGATTCAATTAGGATAAATCAGGCTATTTCCAGGCTTTAGCTTGAGTTTCTGCTTTCAGCGGTCAGGTTTATTTCATATAATACAGAACAGCTACTCACTCTGGTCGGAGTAGTTCTTTGTCTTTAGCTCTAACTGCTTCCCCTGCAGCTCCAGAAGCTCCACTTGCATCTGCAGCTCCTTCTTATCCGCTTCCAGGCTGTCCTCAAATTCAATAAATTTCTAAAAGGAGAGAGAAACTATCACACTTAAAAAAAATCAACTTAAGAAAAAGTTAAACGTTTTATAGTGTTATAGTGATCTGATTGGCTACCAAAACACAGCAAATTGTTGACTGCTGTGTAGAGCACCCTGATTATGACTGAGACCAGATTTCAGCTATTCCTGTGTGTTTTTATCACATTTTACATTTGTTTTTCAGCATGTAAACTGTAGGGACTGAGCCACACAGACCTCCACACTCCTGTGTCTCTGTTTTTGTTTCTCATAAAGCTGTTTACAATGTCGCCCTTTTTTTCCAGTGCTGTAAGTACACAGAGGCTTAATACTGTAATCCTCTGACTGCAGGGCAGAACCACAATTATTTTGCAGCAGAGACACACAACTGTACATGGAATAGCTCTTACAAATAAACTCATTCTAACACTTTAAAGTCACCTAATATCTGCTAGGAAACAAACCTATTTACAACATAAATTGTCGATTTTAAAGGAAAAGTCTTCTCAAAGCAAAAATATTCATAAACCGGATTGTAAAACAAAAGGGAAAGTTATACATTTGTTTTTCAACATTTCTTATGAAAAAAAGCAGGAAAATATTCCAAGCATTGGTTTTCTGCCCCCTTTACTTTGATACCCTTAAATAACATCCAGCACACGCACGGATCTGTTTTGGGCTACATGTAAGCTACACTGTAAGGCTCGGATCTAACACTGCACTTTTCCTGAAAACCATCATCCCCATGGTGAAACAAGGTGGTGGTAGAATCATATTGTAGGGATGCTTTCCTTCAGTGAGGATAGGAAAGCTGTTCAGAGCTGATGGGAAGATGAATGGGGCCAAATACAGGGTATTCCTGGAAGAAAACCTGCTAGAGGCTGCAGAAGACTAGGAGGGTCACCTTCTAGCAAGACAACAACCATAAACAACCGGCCAGAGTTACACTACAATGGCTTAGATCAAACCATATTTCTGTGTTAGAATGACCCAGTCCAAGTCCAGACCTAAATCCAATTAAGAATCTGGAAACCTCTTCTTTACATCAACCTGACAGAGCTTATATTTCATGAAAAAAAAATAGGCCAAAAGAATCAGTTTCTATTTATCGCTGTGGAGTTGGAGTTGAAGATACTATCATACACCTGCTTCAACAAACCCACTGTCATCTGGACAAAGCCAGCAGCACTGTGAGGATCATGTTCTTTGATTTCTCCAGTGCATTTAATACAATCCAACCTGATTTACTTTGTCAGAAACTCCAGAAGACTCAGGTGGAGGCCTCAACAATCTCCTGGATCAAAGACTACCTGACAAACAGACCACAGTTTGTGAGACTGAAGGGTTGTGAGTCTAACCAGGTAGTCAGCAGCACAGGAGCACCACAGGGACTGTACTCTCACCATTCCTTTTCACTCTGTACACCTCAGACTTCCACTATAAGACAGACTCCAATCATCTGCAGAAATACTCGGATGATTCAGCAGTCGTGGGGTGGATCAGAGATGGACAAGAAGCTGAGTACAAGAAGGTGGTGGACCGCTTTGTGGCATGGTGTGGAAACAATCATCTCATTTTGAACGTGACTAAAACAAAGGAGATGATTGTAGATTTTAAGAGAAACAGGAATAAGTCAAAAACTATTTCTATCATGAGAGAAGAAGTGGAGGTGGTGCAGGAGTATAAATACCTCAGTGTTCACCTGGACAACAGACTAGAGTAGAGATGCAACCATGAAACCATCTACAAGAAGGGACAGAGCAGACTGTACTTCTTGAGGAAGCTTAGGTCCTTTGGTGTTTGCAGCAAGATGCTGCATATCTTCTATAAGTCTGTTGTGGAGAGTGTGATCTCTTCTACCATCATCTGCTGGGGAAGCAGCATCAAAGCCAGGGACTTAAAAAAGCTCAACAAGCTGATAAAGAAGGCTGGTTCTGTTCTGGGGACTCCTCTGGAACCTCTGGAGATCTGCACGTCTTGGGAGAACCTCGTGCAACATAGAGGCACAGGCAAAGGATGCAATTCTATGAATAGGAACAAAACTAAAAACACTGAGCAGGACAAACATAAAAATAACTTTGTCTTGGGTCCTGTATACAGTCTATCTAGGATCAATAATTCTGCAGGTATCCTTGTGATGATGGAGTGGATCTAATTTACTTCCCTGACAAACCAGAGCTAAGTGCATTTGAATGCAGTTTGGTCACAGTTTCAGCAATATATAATGTGTGATACCTGTGAAGAGAGTGAAGTGCAAACAGCACGGAATATGCTGAGAAATCTGCTTTAAATCCCCATTGACTCGATGTCAGGTCATACCTGTTTGTTTAGGATTAAACCTGAGGATTTTTTTGTGGAAAAGATTTAACCCAAATAAGATTAAAGGCAAAACAAACAAAACAAAAAAAAAACAGAAGCACAATGTGTAAAACCTGTGATCCTCGGTGATGAAACCTGATCAGTCCATTACAGAAAAAAGAGCATCTTATTTTAAAGACTAGTAATGGAAGTCTTGATATATGGGCCCCATCCGCGGTGCTGTCTTTGTTTCCCATCAACTGGGGCCCCACAACCTTGTAATCGGAGCTGCTTTTTGCTCCACGGTCCCTAAATTTACTCAAGAGGTTGTTTTAATGTATTGCAAGATTACCTCCATATTTTTTTCTCCTATTAGCTTTTTGCTTTGAACCTGAGTCCCACTGCAGCTCCATAAACTTGAGCCTGTTTCTTTGGATCTGTTTTTATCCCTCTGTCTGCCTCTTACGAGCACAAATCGGGTTACAGTGCCAGTGCTCTGTGCGCTATTGATTTCCTTGACTGCAATTGTGAGGACGTCATCCCATCCCCCACTGAGCAGTGCTCATGGTCAGACAAAACGATCTGTTTATCGGTCAAAGGAAAAAAAAGAGGATATTTTGATGTAAAGAACAAACAGAGAGCTGTTAAGTATAAAGGGGGGACATATTTTCTGTTCTTTCAGACATGGGAGTCAGTGTGATTGCAGTCACTCACAAACTGTGGGCTTATCCTACTAAAAGCTTTCCAGTTTTCCCTCACTTCCACACTAAATCAACCATCTGAGGATGCTTTGTGATAGAATCATTATCTATGCTTTATTACACTAGCAACTTGCTGACCAGAATTGTTCTTTAAAAATGATTTTGCGTGTGATAAAAGACCTGCAACGTTTCATCTGTGATCCACCTGAGATATCCAGCTCCATTCCTGCATGTTTTAAGTGCATCTAATCTCCAACACAGCTGACAGTAAACACTTGAATTAAGTCCTCAGCAGGTCCTGAAGTTGTGCAAAGCCCTGGTTATGTTGAAGCAGGAAAGATCTAAGCATGCAGGGTACCGACCCACTGAAGATCTTGTTTATGATTGACAAATGTTCCATCATTTTTTATTGATTGATTTATTTCTATTTTTACAAAAACAGCCTTTTCAGTTCCTCTCAGACTTCAGGCAGAGCCAGTTCAAGGTTGCATGGGGATTGAATTTTTGGGGGCCCTTGACTTGATCATCATCTTGGTCACTACACCTCGTTTCTTAAAGGAAATGGCCAAAGGTGTGGAGAGCAGTTTCTAAAGTTACACACAAAAAAATGAAATGCAATATTTGTGACATTTAACATTTCATACATTTTTATGAAATTTGAAATTAAAAATAAGGGGAATAAAACACAGTTCAATCATCAAACACAAACCCAAAGTGCCCATTGACGTCTAAACGGGTCCTTTACTCCAGTAGCCAGTAGCTTTAAATGAGCAGCATCTGGGATGAAGCTGAGCTTTTCGGTTTGACCTATTAACCTGATCTGGCAGTTATGTTAGGTGTCAGTTTTTGTCTAAATAAACTAAATAGACTTGTTAAAGTCAGAAAAAAAAGAGGTCAAACGGATTGACCTTAGTGTCGGCTGCAGAAAACTATAAACTGAGAGATTTATTTACTTATGTTAAGAGTATGTATATAACGCATCTAACAGCAGAAAAAAATTAGACTGCTGACATTAAATGTGTGACTGTTAACATAACATTTTTACTTTGTTTGATGTCACCTAGAGCACGTGTCAGTATTTTGAATCTTAAGATTATTTACACAAAGTTTAAAATAAGCTTACGTTTAAACGTGACAGCTGATATGAAGTTTTGAGACTGTTTTAAAGTAGTAAATTTCAGTCACAGGTAGCAAATAACAGGTAGGTATGTTCGTGCATGCCAGAGCTTCGAAAAGATATATCCAGAGTTGTATGATTTTCATTACAGATAAAAAAAAGTAAGGAATGTGGATAAGCTGCAAATGAGCACCTACAAAATACGGCACACTACATAAGATCAGGTACAAAAACAAACCGCTTTACTGCAGCTCACACTATCAATCCTATGGCAGCCAGCCAGGAATCAAGTAGATATTCTGTCTGAGATTTTGAGTGCTCTTGTGGCCCCCTGCTGGCCTGGAGGGCCCAAAGCAGGAGCTTAGTTCCCTTATGCCTCAGGTCAGCTTTGTTAATAGGTGTCACCTGTATGTCTGTGTGACTGATTTGAACTCCAACTCAGCTGAGTATTTATGGGTTTTTTATGTTTTCTGTTACCTCTTTGTGAGTTACTGTATTTACATTGCTAACAAACAAAAAACATTGTCGGAGTTGTTGGGATGATCAAAACACTCTAAACTTGCTACTAATGTAATAGCTATTATTTTTGATGTACACCGCTGTATCTTCTCTTTCTGTTCTTCCTGTTTTGTCAAGTAGATTCACTCGCCAAGAGTGATGCTGCACTCCAACTACTGTTGCTAGACTCTGCTCATTATCACCAAGTACAGTATTAACTTGCAGCCTATCATTTCTACTTTTGAGTTTGCATATTGAGAGCTTTTATTGTAGATTTGCATATCCTTCAGAGGCCTGGTGAACTATTAACTGATAAACTAGCTTTTCTGACGTCTAAAAGTACTGTGAATAACAGCAGCTGAAAGATTACTGGGTGTATACAAAGGTTTTTGTGACAGACAAAAGAACAGGCTTGAACTGTGCCATTTTAATATCCCATGCATATGCGGCACACTAATTTATATCTAGCTGGGACCGTTTAAAATACTCGAATTAAACATTTTTGCTTACCGTACCAATTTTATGTACACAGTTGCTCAAAAAAGCCAACTTTTCTTTTGACTCTACTGTGATAAAACTAGCAACATTAACTTATGACTGTTAGC
Organism: Girardinichthys multiradiatus; assembly: GCF_021462225.1. Classification (NCBI taxonomy): domain Eukaryota; kingdom Metazoa; phylum Chordata; class Actinopteri; order Cyprinodontiformes; family Goodeidae; genus Girardinichthys; species Girardinichthys multiradiatus. The sequence goes on along the minus strand of NC_061817.1, from coordinate 6,229,960 downwards.
ATAACTATTCAACTAATTTCTTTTTTCCCTGTAAAATTACAGTCAGTGATGGTATTTAATGGAGTTACTTTGGTTTCTACCCAGGGTGGCATGGGTGGTTTGGTGCCAACAATCAAAGGAAGCATCATTCAATTGCTCCATGAAGAGTTTTTCTATTGCCTATTTACGTGGCCATCAGTGATCAGTATACGAAAATACTGCTCTCATCACTGGGAACTGATGACGCTGAGGTTTGTATGTGATTTGTTAAAACCTTGATGCTGTTTTTGGAGTCCGGTTTGCATTTCACAATCTCAAAATCTTACATACACTGCTCAAAAAATAAAGGGAACACCTAAACAACACAATACAGGTCCTTCTCAAAATATTAGCATATTGTGATAAAGTTCATTATTTTCCATAATGTCATGATGAAAATTTAACATTCATATATTTTAGATTCATTGCACACTAACTGAAATATTTCAGGTCTTTTATTGTCTTAATACGGATGATTTTGGCATACAGCTCATGAAAACCCAAAATTCCTATCTCACAAAATTAGCATATCATTAAAAGGGTCTCTAAACGAGCTATGAACCTAATCATCTGAATCAACGAGTTAACTCTAAACACCTGCAAAAGATTCCTGAGGCCTTTAAAACTCCCAGCCTGGTTCATCACTCAAAACCCCAATCATGGGTAAGACTGCCGACCTGACTGCTGTCCAGAAGGCCACTATTGACACCCTCAAGCAAGAGGGTAAGACAAAGAAAGACATTTCTGAACGAATAGGCTGTTCCCAGAGTGCTGTATCAAGGTACCTCAGTGGGAAGTCTGTGGGAAGGAAAAAGTGTGTCAGAAAACGCTGCACAACGTGAAGAGGTGACCTGACCCTGAGGAAGATTGTGGAGAAGGGCCGATTCCAGACCTTGGGGGACCTGCGGAAGCAGCGGACTGAGTCTGGAGTAGAAACATCCAGAGCCACCGTGCACAGGCGTGTGCAGGAAATGGGCTACAGGTGCCACATTCCCCAGGTCAAGCCACTTTTGAACCAGAAACAGCGGCAGAAGCGCCTGACCTGGGCTACAGATAAGCAGCACTGGACTGTTGCTCAGTGGTCCAAAGTACTTTTTTCGTTGTCATTCGGAAATCAAGGTGCCAGAGTCTGGAGGAAGACTGGGGAGAAGGAAATGCCAAAATGCCAGAAGTCCAGTGTCAAGTACCCACAGTCAGTGATGGTCTGGGGTGCCGTGTCAGCTGCTGGTGTTGGTCCACTGTGTTTTATCAAGGGCAGGGTCAATGCAGCTAGCTATCAGGAGATTTTGGAGCACTTCATGCTTCCATCTGCTGAAAAGCTTTTTGGAGATGAAGATTTCATTTTTCAGCACGACCTGGCACCTGCTCACAGTGCCAAAACCACTGGTAAATGGTTTACTGACCATGGTATCACTGTGCTCAATTGGCCTGCCAACTCTCCTGACCTGAACCCCATAGAGAATCTGTGGGATATTGTGAAGAGAACATTGAGAGACTCAAGACCCAACACTCTGGATGAGCTAAAGGCCGCTATCGAAGCATCCTGGGCCTCCATAAGACCTCAGCAGTGCCACAGGCTGATTGCCTCCATGCCACGCCGCATTGAAGCAGTCATTTCTGCAAAAGGATTCCCGACCAAGTATTGAATGCATAACTGTACATGATTATTTGAAGGTTGACGTTTTTTGTATTAAAAACACTTTTCTTTTATTGGTTGGATGAAATATGCTAATTTTGTGAGATAGGAATTTTGGGTTTTCATGAGCTGTATGCCAAAATCATCCGTATTAAGACAATAAAAGACCTAAAATATTTCAGTTAGTGTGCAATGAATCTAAAATATATGAATGTTAAATTTTCATCATGATATTACGGAAAATAATGAATTTTATCACAATATGCTAATATTTTGAGAAGGACCTGTATAACTCCAAGTAAATCAAACTTCTGTGAAATCAAACTGTCCACTTAGGAAGCAACACTGATTGACAATCAATTTCACATGTTGTTGTGTAAATGGAATAGACAACAGGGGGAAATCTTTGGCGATTAGCAAGACACACTCAATAAAGGAGTGGTTCTGCAGGTGGGGACCACAGACCACTCTTCAGTACCGATGCTTTCTGACTGATGCTTTGGTCTCTTTTGAATGTTGGTGGTGCTTTCACACTCGTGGTAGCATGAGACAGACTCTACAACCCACACAAGTGGCTCAGGTAGTGCAGCTCATCCAGGATGGTACATCAATGCGAGCTGTGGCAAGAAGGTTTGCTGTGTCTGTCAGCGTAGTGTCCAGAGCCTGGAGGCGCTACCAGGAGACAGGCCAGTACACCAGGAGACGTGGAGGAGGCCGTAGGAGGGCAACAACCCAGCAGCAGGACCGCTACCTCCACCTTTGTGCAAGGAGGAACAGGAGGAGCACTGCCAGAGCCCTGCAAAATGACTTCCAGCAGGCCACAAATGTGCACGTGTCTGCACAAACGGTTAGAAACCGACTCCATGAGGATGGTATGAGGGCCCTACGTCCACAAATGGTGGTTGTGCTCACAGCCCAACACCGTCCAGGATTGGCAAATTCACCACTGGCGCCCTGTGCTCTTCACAGATGAAAGCAGGTTTACACTGAGCACATGTGACAGACATGACAGAGTCTGGAGACACCATGGAGAGCGATCTGCTGCCTGCAACATCCTTCAGCATGACCGGTTTGGCAGTGGGTCAGTAATGGTGTGGGGTGGCATTTCTTTGGAGGGTCGCACGGCCCTCCATGTACTCGCCAGAGGTAGCCTGACTGCCATTAGGTACCAAGATGAGATCCTCAGACCCCTTGTGAGACCATATGCTGGTACGGTTGGCCCTGGGTTCCACCTAATGCAGGACAATGCTAGACCTCATGTGTTGCTGGAGTGTGTCAGCAGTTCCTGCAAGATGAAGACATTGAAGCTAGGACTGGCCCGCCCGTTCCCCAGACCTGAATCCGATTGAGCACATCTGGGACATCATGTCTCGCTCCATCCACCAACGTCACGTTGCACCACAGACTGTCCAGGAGTTGGTGGATGCTTTAGTCCAGGTCTGGGAGGAGATCCCTCAGGAGACCATCCACCGTCTCATCAGGAGCATCTCCAGGCATTGTAGGGAGGTCATACAGGCACGTAGAGGCCACACACACAATACTGAGCCTCATTTTGACTTGTTTTAAGGACATTATGTCAAAGTTGGATCAGCCTGTAGTGTGTTTTACCACTTTAATTTTGTGTGTGACTCCACATCCAGGCCTCCATTGGTTAATAAATTTGATTTCCATTGATGATTTTTGTGTGATTTTGTTGTCAGCACATTCAACTTTGTACAGAACAAAGTATTCAATGAGAATATTTCATTCATTCAGATCTAGGATGTGTTATTTGAGTTTTCCCTTTTTTTTTTTTTAGCAGTTTATTTACAGGTCCTTCTCAAAATATTAGCATATTGTGATAAAGTTCATTATATTCCATAATGTCATGATGAAAATTTAACATTCATAAATTTTAGATTCATTGCACACTAACTGAAATATTTCAGGTCTTTTATTGTCTTAATACAGATGATTTTGGCATACAGCTCATGAAAACCCAAAATTCCTATCTCACAAAATTAGCATATCATTAAAAGGGTCTCTAAACGAGCTATGAACCTAATCATCTGAATCAACGAGTTAACTCTAAACACCTGCAAAAGATTCCTGAGGCCTTTAAAACTCCCAGCCTGGTTCATCACTCAAAACCCCAATCATGGGTAAGACTGCCGACCTGACTGCTGTCCAGAAGGCCACTATTGACACCCTCAAGCAAGAGGGTAAGACACAGAAAGACATTTCTGAACAAATAGGCTGTTCCCAGAGTGCTGTATCAAGGCAACCTCAGTGGGAAGTCTGTGGGAAGGAAAAAGTGTGGCAGAAAACGCTGCACAACGAGAAGAGGTGACCGGACCCTGAGGAAGATTGTGGAGAAGGGCCGATTCCAGACCTTGGGGGACCTGCGGAAGCAGTGGACTGAGTCTGGAGTAGAAACATCCAGAGCCACCGTGCACAGGCGTGTGCAGGAAATGGGCTACAGGTGCCGCATTCCCCAGGTCAAGCCACTTTTGAACCAGAAACAGCGGCAGAAACGCCTGACCTGGGCTACAGAGAAGCAGCACTGGACTGTTGCTCAGTGGTCCAAAGTACTTTTTTCAGATGAAAGCAAATTCTGCATGTCATTCAGAAATCAAGGTGCCAGAGTCTGGAGGAAGACTGGGGAGAAGGAAATGCCAAAATGCCAGAAGTCCAGTGTCAAGTACCCACAGTCAGTGATGGTCTGGGGTGCCGTGTCAGCTGCTGGTGTTGGTCCACTGTGTTTTATCAAGGGCAGGGTCCAATGCAGCTAGCTATCAGGAGATTTTGGAGCACTTCATGCTTCCATCTGCTGAAAAGCTTTATGGAGATGAAGATTTCATTTTTCAGCACGACCTGGCACCTGCTCACAGTGCCAAAACCACTGGTAAATGGTTTACTGACCATGGTATCACTGTGCTCAATTGGCCTGCCAACTCTCCTGACCTGAACCCCATAGAGAATCTGTGGGATATTGTGAAGAGAACGTTGAGAGACTCAAGACCCAACACTCTGGATGAGCTAAAGGCCGCTATCGAAGCATCCTGGGCCTCCATAAGACCTCAGCAGTGCCACAGGCTGATTGCCTCCATGCCACGCCGCATTGAAGCAGTCATTTCTGCAAAAGGATTCCCGACCAAGTATTGAGTGCATAACTGTACATGATTATTTGAAGGTTGACGTTTTTTGTATTAAAAACACTTTTCTTTTATTGGTCGGATGAAATATGCTAATTTTGTGAGATAGGAATTTTGGGTTTCATGAGCTGTATGCCAAAATCATCCGTATTAAGACAATAAAAGACCTGAAATATTTCAGTTAGTGTGCAATGAATCTAAAATATATGAATGTTAAATTTCATCATGACATTATGGAAAATAATTAACTTTATCACAATATGCTAATATTTTGAGAAGGACCTGTAGATTGGTCAGACCTCAACTAGATATTTTTGCAATGAAAATAAGTGCTTTACAACAGGAGCTGTATTCTATTTATGAAAACATAAAAGAGCTTCACCAGTGATGCTTAGCTTTAGGACCACCACAGATTGAGAAAGGTTTTAACAAAAGAAATACATAACGACAGGTCAGACAAGGACTGATTTATTCTACAATGATCGTGAATGTTTGCATCTGTCTGATGTTGACCGATGAGTCTAGAAGAACAATACCATCTAGTTTGTAGTGTTTCTGAAAGTTACATTATTGTTTTTTGTTTGTTTGTTCTTTGCAAAGGTGGCTTCATTGATGGACCAGGTATGTGTTTGTTGTGTGGTAGCAGTAGGAGGAGTTCGCCCCAGGAGGCCATTTATGCAAAAAACGCCACTTTTTTGTCATGGCCAGATAATTTGAACCTTAAGAATTTTACATTATTTTAAGCTTGCCAATCAGAAACCATCAAACATTTCAAAGCAGGCCCATTCTTGACTAAAAATGTGAAGCTTTATGTTTGAGAAGCAATCGTGGAGGCCCCCTGCTGGGCCCAAACAGCTTCCTGGTCCGCTTATGCCTTGGACCGCAGCTTTACTACTCTGCCGAAACTGCTTTGCATCTATTATTACATAGGCAGGACTGTAAAAACAATCTTTATATTTATATTTAAATAAACTGAAGGACACTGTTGTCAACAGTCTTAATATAACCAATCATCTCCAGAAGAGCCTGCGACTGAAGCTGGAGGTGATAATGAGGATGAAAGACTGTTACTCACCTCCTCCGCCTGCTTACGCAGCGCTTTCTCCCGTTCATACTGGGTAATGAGCTGCTCGTTGTCCTCCTTCAGCAGCTCCAGCTCCACTTCGTGCTCCTGGTTTTCGGTGAGCACCGCGTCCAGGTTCTCCAGGACGTTGACGACCAGCGGCATCAGCTCCTTCACCACCTCCTCGTCGTAGCTGTGGATAGCCGCTCGAACTCCCGGTAGATGCTGTTGGCCAGGCCCGACACCCGCTCCGACATCACGGTGCCGGAGCCGTAGTCGTCCTGGTACACCACCTCGTCTATCTCTATCATCTTGGCACCTGGATGTGGCTCAGCCAAATGTTCAGGCCTGTTAGGTTAGAGTGTCACAGTGTTATGATCCAGTCCGCTCTGAGGGGAAAATAGACGATATTCAATCACCGTCTCTCCTCTAACCGGCTACAGGAAGCGCTTATTCAATTCTTTGAAGATGCAGCGCGTTACGCGTGCTGGATAACCTTGAGCTTTAAAAGGAAAATATGTGTTAGAAATGCTCTAATGTACAGAGCTGTACCGGTAGTAGTCTTAGCAGGCTTTGGCCCCCAGGCGTGGCCCAGCCTTTGGCCCCCTCCCACGGAGTGATCCAGCCTGGGGTTCGGCCCTCTCCCAGGCCATGCCGAGGAACGAAATGCCTCCGTCGATGATGTTGCACCTGCTTCTCAGCAGCCGCAGCCGTGGACCCCTGCCATTACCCTGATTGGGAAAATAAATAAATAAATAAATAGGTGCATAAATAATCCTAGTCCTCCAATTGCCGCTATAGCCGCGGTTCTCCCATGTTTTCCTCCTCTTCTGGCGGGCCGCCGATGAAGCTGAGTCGGGCGTTGATGGTGATGTCTCCCTTTGGGAGAGGCTCTCCCTGCTGTTCAGATGGAGGAGCCAGCTGACCGAGTCTGCTCAACGTCACGCCGTCAGTCAAGTCAAACACGCAAACAAGAAAACAGCTGCATGATTTCAAAATAAAAGCTGGCTCAATGCGCCTTGGAAGAGCATTCTTCTAGAGTCATTACCGTCTCTAACTTGTTTATTATATGCATTATATATATATTCTATTGTTGTATTTGCACATACATTATTGAATTAAGTAGTGGGGCAGACCTTCATAAATATTTATACCTTTTGACCTTTTTTTCCATTTGATCAAGTTGCTACTCCAAACCTGTGTTTTATTGGGATACATCTAAAAACAAATTAGAATATCGTGAAAAAGTTCATTATTTTTTTTTTGAAAGTTTAGAGTAAACTATTTCAAGCCTTATTTCTTATCATTTTGATCATTATGGCATACAGATAATGAAAAACCAAAATTCAATGTCTTGAAAAATTTAAATAATACATAAAAGTAATTTAAAAAGCATTTTTAATGTATAAATGTTATGGCCACATTATGGCCTATAAAATCACAGGTAAGACTGCTGAACTGACAGATGTTCAGAAGACAGCCATTGCTAGAGAAGCTGGTTGTTCACAGAGTATCCAGGCCCACTGGCAGGTTTGCCAGGGACCTGCTGACCACCACCCTTGTTGTCACTTCCACTGATATCTGTCACGAAGGCTTTCTGCTTCCTTCTCAAACCCTGAGTCTGTCTCCGCTCCAAGACGGGCAGCTCCTCCCGCATCGCATTCATCTACTCTGCTCTTACTTTCAGGCTGCGGGTGGCGCTCTTTTCATTATTTTTAAGCCATAATGATCAAAATGGCAAGAAATAAAGCCTTAAAACACAAACAAACAAAACAATAATGATAAAAACACAATTTTGGAGTGATGATTTGTGGTTTTCAAGAATTTTCACAAGTAGAAATCTGAATACTTTACATTTGTATTTAGCCCCTTTGGGCTAGTACTTTCTGAAATAAGATTTTGCTCCAATTACGGCTGCAAGTCTTTTCGGACATGCCTACACCATCTTCAAATGTCTAGATAAGAAAGTGTTCGCCAATTTATGTTTGCAAAAAAAAAAAAAAAAAATCATTTTGGATGTGAACAGCACTTTCATTCCTCAACTCTGGCCATTTTAAGGTCGTTGTCCTGCTGGAAGGTGAACCTCTTTTTGTCACCCTTACGTAAAACCCAGATTAGGGGAGTACATATCTAATAGTTGCCCTGTCAAAAAAATCTTTTGTGAATCTCTGCAGCTCCTCCAGAGTTACAAGGGACCTCTTGGCTGGTAATCTGAACGAGGCTTTCCTTGGCTGCCCTGTCAGTATGGTGAACGGTCATGTCTTAGGTTCCCAGTTGTGTCATAATCATTCCATTTATGGACGATTGACTGAACAATCATCCTTATATAGATAACTGACTACTCAAGGAGATATGTTTCTTTTTCAACAAATTCACTCAATGCTGGTTTAAGCTTTTACCTTGAAACTCTCATACAGTAAAATTGATTGCTAATGTCTAAATTACAAATTTTTTTCAACTTTCTTTCTTATATATTATGTGTACAAACTGCAGTGTGAATGACGAGTTAAGTATGTATGTAAACATATTTAAAGATAGAGTGCCGACTGTATAGCCTGATATGTATTTATAAGTTTAACAGGGTGAGAATTGAGAAGCATTTGCTTTCCCCTACTTGTTTTTGAAAAAGAAATGATTGCATTTAGTTTTTGTTGTTTTTATATGATATGACCTCAGTTTAAGGAGTTGACATAGTTTCTTAGTCTCATGAAAACAAATTGTCTTCTTGTTTTTTGCTTGAATTTTTATGTTGACTAGCATGTATTGTGTTTATATTTAAAAAGAAAATGTAATTTCTTAAAAGAAAAAAGAAGCTCAAAAGTTCGCTACAGATGTATAGGGTACTATCATCATTTCTTGACCTTTGCTACCATGAACTGAGCAAAACTAGACAAATCTCTATCCAAAAACGCCTTAAAAAATAACTGGAAAAAAAAACTAAAACTTTGGTATCAGATTTAATAAGCCATCATAAAAATGGTCACTTAATTATCCATACACCTTCATAGGTACATAGGAAACGTATCTAAATAATAGTAAAGACAAGCCTGGATTCTCCTGTTAGATGCCAGGTATAGTTTGTCGGTTTTACTGCCGTTTACCGCTTTTGGTTTTATGTTGAAAGTACTAAAACGGAAGTTTCAGTGTTTCTCATGGAGGATCCACATCAATAACTGATGCCAGAATCTTAGTCATGACGACCAAACACTTCAAATATTCAATGAATCACTTCACATAGCTGACAACATGCAGTATTTATATTTACATAATTATAGCACGGCCTTTTAGACATCATCCACTTTTATCTTCCTTTCTGAAGATATCCAAAGTAGACAATAAAATGAAGTGTTTTCTCAGTCTCTATAGGGATTTAAAGTCTCTACACCCAGAAAACAGCTATACCTACTGTAATGTGTCCCTGTTAAAGTCTTGTGACTCTGAAAGTGAGTCAGCAGCGATGTTCCTGTATAGCTCCAATCAGTACAGAAACTAAGACTAGCTCTGAAAAGGAAATCATTTCATAGCCATGAGAAGTGAATATGTGAAAGGGCAGGGAGGTAAACAACATGCACTGGTTAGCCATAACCTAAAAATCACAGCTGGAAACATGAGAAATTGTCCTTTTTTTAAACATAATCATCTGTAGCATCAACCAGGTGGAAATTCAAATAATAAGGAGCATACATGCCTTAAAGTTACATAAAAGCCTAAATACAGTGTAGTAAAAAGTATCCTCCCTCTGACAACACGAGGTAGGCTAAAGATCTCATAAGCAACCCATCGTGCCCCAATCAAATAGAATTCAAGAACAGATGAAAAACAAGGTAATAGATGTCTACCAGTCTGGAAACAAAACCCTTTTCTTTCTGACCGCTGTCCAATCCATCCTCCATGATATGGAAGGAGTAAGGTATAACTACATATCTACAAAGACAGGCCTTTGCAACTAAGTTGGCAGGGCAAGTAAGGTGAGCATCAGCCAAGAGCTCCTATGTAAGTCTGAAGGAGCTGTAGAGATCCACGGCTCAGGTAAGACTGTCAACAGGGCATCTGTTAGTTGTACACTCCACAAATCTGACCTTTACGGAAAAAGAAAAGTGAGACTAGCAAAAATTTGGTCAGCTGCAATCAAAATTCTTTGGCCTACATGCAACATGCTATGTTTAGCAGAAAGCTCATGATGCATTTTTTGATGCATAATTTGATGGATTATGCTGTAGGGAAAGTTGTCTTCAGTGGGAATGGACAAGATAGACAGAGTGATGGGAAATCGAATAGACAACTTGTTAAGACTTGAGACTGTGGAGGAGCTCACCTCTCAACATATAACATTAATGTACATTTTCAGTCTGTGGGAAGACGTACAAATTGACATTCACAGATATCCCTGCACATTCTGATTGAGCTTAAACTATTTTATAAAGAATAAACGTTTTAGTCTCCATTTAAATATGCCAACATGGCAGACTAATTGCCGCTAAACGTAGTTCAGAATACAGAACTGAATTCATACTGAAGTTCAAGTTTAACATATGCAGACTTTTAGGCTACTGATGAAAGTTCTGACTGGATTTTACTTACAGTATCAGAGGGGCCAAATACATCTGGTTTTATTTGGAAAATATTTTGAAAATCATGCATCTAACAATTATGCACTACCTTGTTATGATCTATCAAATAAAATTCCATTACCAAACACTGAAGTTGGTGGTTATAAAATAGGGATGTGGAAAGGGGTTGTAAATACTTTTGAAAGGCACTAGTTTTTGGCTGAGAATAAGATTAATTCTAACAGTTGGTGGAACAAACTTGACTCACAGGTAATGCACTTTTTTTTTTTTTTAATCTGAACATTTTCTGCCTGTGGTTTTGAATGCTCCGTCTGAGTATGCGTGAGTAACCTGGGTATTATGGCTTCCTAAAACATGCATGTTTGGTTATGTAACCCATTTAGATTGCGTCAGAGAGATTGTGTGCTTAGCTGCTCTTCTGTATCAGATATCTGATAGCCTGGTGCTCTACCCAGATCGTCCACGTCTATAAAATGCGCCCTACCTGATCATTTTCTTCTGTTCTAGTTATGTAACATACAGATTTATCAAATATATAGAATACCCAAATGCACAACAGATTCTTTTAATTTGTCAGGTTTTCAGAGATGCTCTTGGAATGCAAAGAAAACAAGTTCTCAATGCAAAACAGTTTTATTTCAACACAGGACTCCTTTCTTCTGCTGCACTCATTTGCTGCCAGGCACATTGACAGAGAGGGGACAGGCCAGCATCAGATTAACTCGTCTGTGCTTCATGGCGTGGATGAAAAAGGCGACCATAGAGGAGCCCACCTGAACTAAGGTGAGCTGTGAGCTTGTTTAATAGTTCACATGTCTTCAGCCGTTTTAATTTAAAACATAAACAGAGGCTGACCCCAGGCAAAAGAAAGGCATGTTCTCAGATAACGCAAGCAACGAGGACAGAGCAGAAAGGTACCTGCACAATACATTCACATACAATCAAAGTAGGATTACTTTCAGGAGGCAGAAATGTTTTGAAATCAATCATAGCGTTCATCTTTGCTTGATTTTTTTTTGGCATCCATACCACAGATTGTGTTATGGCATTGATCATTTGTTGCCTACATGGTTAAAAAATAAAAATAAACATAAAGCAAAAAAGATGAGAAATGCTAAATTGTTAAGACAAAGACAGGTCAAAAACATCAGGTTTAAACTGAATTTCTTGAAAAAGTTTGCACAAAACTTTGGTAAAAAGATCAATTTATTTCTCCTGACTGAAAGGCTGCACCTTAAGTTTATTAATCATTTCAGCTACACATAATATCAATTTAGGTCCACTAAGGCTGAGAATTCTAGTTCTAGCACTATGAATTTCATTTTGAAAATGTACTCTTCGTCCAACCCACAGTTACAATTCCTTCAAAATACAAACAACCACATAAGTAACCGCACAACTGAGTTTGAACATCTTACAGTCATAGTGATTGGGAAATACCTAGCTAGCTGATTGACTTGTGTGTGATTGTATCATTGCAGGGTTTGAAGAAACAAAAAGACAAGAATGAGTGAAAAGTGCAAAAAAGTTTGAAAACGCAATAAAACAGAAATCTGATGTGGACAACATCAACAAAAAATCCTCTTCAGACAGGTTGTGTATTATACAGGTGGAGTAACCATCAGTGGAGAGCAGGAATAAGAGAGAAGGAACAGGTCGGCAAACAGAGAACTGGGAGAAGTGGTCTGCTCAGATCATCAGTAGAAAACCACACTGGACTTTCCTCCAGGGGGATTCAAGACTCTGTTGTGAGAGCGAGGCTTAGGTCCCAGGTGCGGCTCGTGGTTCTTCAGCGATGTCTTGTCAGGGGGTGATGAAGCTGGTTTAGGCTCTGGACTGGCTGAGACGGCTGGAGGCTCTTCCGTAGCTGGAACAGGAGGAGGGGAGGCGATCTCCGCTTTCACTTCCGGCTGGCTGACTTTGGCTTCAGGTGCTTAAACAACAAAGAGCGGAAGATTCTTCACATTGTGGTCAGCAACGAGGCTTCAAAATAAATGAACACTGCTGCTTAATGTCCAATACAGACGGGCCACAGCTGAGATCAGTAACTTCTAAGATCCAATTGCAAGAGCCTCATGGAGAAATAGCTGGCAACTCCATCTCGTTATATCCACCCTAAATCATTTACCAACTACTGGGACGTACCAATTTAAACATTTTGCCCTAATGAATTAAAGTCGCAGCATGGAGGTATTGTCTTCTCCTGCAGTAGTTATTTGAGGCCTTTACTCACTGGAGAAAAAAAAGCCTTCCTGGTTTCTGTTGTGCTTATAAAACTTGAGCAGGACTGCGTTTATAGTTTGCTTCAGAAACAGTGAGCGTGTTTCTACAATAAGTAGCAGATTAGTGGTACACATATTTTTGCTAGCTTTAGATTCCTAGAAAGGAGAAAATAAGTATTTTCCATGTGACCTAATGTTGTACTATATTTATTCTTAATCACTCCTGCAGACAGCAAATATCAGTATGCAAAAGATAAAAAACAATGTCTTTGGATATGGTAAAAACGTGCCATTATTACTACAAAGCATACATTGCAATAACATTAAGGTGTGGACCGGGAACAAATGGCCCGTTTATGAAAGAACCACAGACTTGTAGTGATGAAATGTCTGCTTGGAGATTTAAGTTTTTTGATAAGATTTACAGCCGTTCATGAGGAAACATTTCATCAAGGCTGATTTATTTCCACATTAATGCCTTTTAGCAGAAATATCTACAGCACTTCATACATCCCATTTTGAACATTGACTCACCTGGTGATTCAGGCTCAGGTCCCACACCTAGATTGTCCTGCAATAAAAATCAAAGATATATTTCTCTTTTAATAAATGGATGGAAACAAATCAATTTAGTCCCACGGTTTTGCAGGAAAAAATATGTTCTGTGTAAAACTCCAAACAAATAGTTTTTTTCTTTTTGCGAAAGTTAGAGGGCTACTTTTTTCTCTTTATTAGCTCCATCACAACCTTCACTTCCACTCCCTGCAATGTGAAAACGTGTAATACCAATCAGTAGCTGAATATAAAACTGCAATCAGGAGAAAGGAGGAAGGTGACGAAGAAGGGCAGAGAAATTACAGCGAATTCAGCCTGAGGTTCTCTGCATCCCAGAGCAAGGAGAGAGCAGTTCACCACCAAATCCTGTGACTGGCCACAAATCATCAATGGTTGATGCGCTCAGGCAACAAACCTAAGCCACTCGCATTGATTCGAAAACAATGCATCATATGTAAAACTGATTCTTCCAAGTTTATCTTAGACTTTAAAATAAAGCAGTCCAACTATCAATCAGCTGCATGTTTCAAGTGCTGCTGCATTTTTGTTTTACACCAAGATGAAACGCTGGACATTTGTTACAGGTCTCAATAGAACATGAAACATAAAAATGACAAATGTATTGTTGATACCCGCTTTTTCATCACAGGCTTTTACATTTTTGTAATAATGGGATAGAAAATTATTCACTTGTGCTTAGTTTCACTCTGAAATCAATTTCTGGTGACAAAAACTGGCATATTAAGAGTTACATTTCAGAAACCAAATGAATATTTGCCATGTATAGAAACACTGAAGCCAATCATAGTATCCTTGTAAAAAACTGAAAGTGTCTAGTATATTCTAGGGTCATTCAGAGCAACCTGAAAGATTTTTTTTTGACTCTAGAGAAAAGTTACTGAAAATTAAGGAGAGCAAAACATAAAAGATTAGGTGACCAATCTAATCTAAAGCTGGGTTTCGGACCAACCTTCAGCTGGATCGGGTGGCTTCGGCATGAGCTTTGACCTGGTGTGCTTTCTGCAGACCCAAATATGTTGCTGGTTGCTCCACCTGGAGGTACGGGTCTCTGTGGCTGAGGTGGTGCCTCAGGGTCGCCAAATATCCCGCTACTCTTCCCACCTGCAGAGTATTAGCAAGGTGTGGTCACACTTTGCAGCAGTGATAAGGTCTGGAAGATACTGAGCTCTACAGTTAGATGACAAAAATATTTGACATCCAGACAGAAAATCTAGAAAATTAACCAACTCAGTAGCATATTTGTCTGAATCTGAGCAGGCCTTTTTAAAACTGTACAAGTTCTTATTCTTGCTATTATATTTGGTCTGCTGCTGGTACCCCTGAATTTCCCCACTGACTGACAATAAAGGATATTTATTTCTATAGACTTTCTTCATGATACAACGGCGTTCCGCTGCAATCCTGGTGTATAAACAAGTTAGTATCATATACTGAGCATAATCTGACGAAGGGAAAGCAAAATGTAGATTTAACAGTTCAGCTCAGAACTTATTTGGTTTTATCAGACATTTAACAAAATCCAGAGGTGGGTTGTGAGCAAGAACATAGGAGTTATGTTTATACAGGAATTATCACATCAGGCTCACAAATTTCACACTTGTGTCTTGGACAAGAAAAATGATCTTGGCTGGTTTAGTTTTCACATACATCAGTCCTAAAAATAGAAACCTGACCTGGAGGATTGGAGCGTTTCGATGTGTTTTGGGGCTCCTCTGGTGAGGCAAAAACTTTAGAGGCCATCTTATTGGGCCGTCTGGATGGTGCAACATCCTCTTCATAACCACCAAAAAGGTTGCTAGAGCCACCGCCAGGAGGCTGCAGCACCCTGCATGGAAAAACGAAACAATAACTCTTACGGGATCTCATTCAGACATACAAATATTTCTTTACAAACACGGATAGGGAACAATTTTTTATTCGTTTTTTAAAGTCACTAAACTGAGACTGCTTAGGTATATAAAGGTTAGAATCAAACACTTCAGAGCTAAACAAATCTATAACCTCTCTATATTTCTGATGTCTTAAACCATTTTTAATGTTTACAAAAAAATGTCCAAGAATTTAGGCCCAGATATTTTTACAATGATCTGTTTGTTTATTTTTTTTTACATGATATATAACATCTAAAATTATAAACAAAATTTTAGAAATTGTCAGCTGTTATTGTAAGTATTTGCAAAAACAAACCCACTGGGTTCCAATTTTTCACGAACATTTCTCTAACCCGGCTAAGGTTTATCCAAAAGACCAATAAAATCTTCCTTTTAAATCAATAAAATAACAGCTCCGTAACCGGAATTAAAGCAGACAAGAATATAAATGAACTCTGAAGATTTAAACATGGCATTACAACAGTGTAGTTAGTGGTTGGTGGCTTTAACCACGTTAACCACTCTAGAGAAGCATTGTCATGTTGGCTGGTGAGCAGAATCAGATTGTTTTAAGCTTTATTGATCAGTTATCGGCTGGGCTTCCACTAAAAATCTGATCTCTTTTCCTAAGAACACATCATTTCCAGGCACAGTCAAGTCATACTAATTGAGAAGACTCAAAGTTAGCTATTTTCAGCACCAGTGATGCGATTAAAATCAAGTTATGGAAAACAAGAAATTTAAGAAGCTATAAGAAAAGAAACTTTTCTATAAATGTATGTCAACTGTTCATTTGGTTCATTACATTTAAACAGGGGGGTGACACTCCAGAAAATCACAGGAAGCTGAACAAAGTACAGCAAAGTTGTTCCGTTTCAATCTTTCTTATTCTTTTGAAACGTCTACTTTTATCCACAACTAAACATGCCGGACTAGGAAATGTTTTCAGACTTTTGCAAATCTCACAATAAAGGTGAACTCCACAGGGAATGTGCATAGGAACTCTAGTGTACAGTCAGCAATGCCAACCATCCAGCAAATCCTGATATGAGATGGTAAGGACAGTAGAGCTGAAACAATTCATCGATTATTAAAATAGTTGTCAACTAATTTAGTCATCGATTAGTTGTTTTGTAATCACATTTTGCCATATAAGGTCTATTTTTTTAAACACAGTCTGTTACATTTGTGGCCAATGTGTGGCAGTAATGAGCCACCGAACGCTGTGTTCTACCGTTAGAGCAGTAGAAGAAGAAATCAGCTTGGCCTTGTTTTGCATGACGTTCCACGCGCATGAATCTATACGCGGCACAAACATTCGCACTAAGCTAGATGGCGGAGCACGAAAAGTTACGAAAGAGAAAAGGGGGACAAACGAGAAAACAGAAGGAAAAACACGAACAAAGAAAGTATGGGAGCACTTCACCCTAGATGCAGTAAAAAGACGAGTGACCTGCAAGATAGGCAAAAACGGTCTGGCATGGCATGGAAGCACGACTTCTCTACATGAATATCTGAGATTAAACATGTCGGAGTTGAAGCGGGAGAGGAAGTGCCAGGGCAGTAAAAAAACAAAACATATACCTAATAAGAAACTAAACAGGCTAAATATTGTTAATTAATTTAATTAATGTTAACTTAATGTTGCAGATGTGGACAACCGATTAATCGTAAAAATAATCGACAGATTAGTTGATTGTTAAAATAATTGTTAGATGCAGCCCTAAAGGACAGTTTAAATGTCTGTCTTTCTTTAAAATGGTCGTTTATTCATGTTTAACAGCAACCGTACTCTCTCCCACAGACGGTATAACACAGCTTCTTAGGGCCCCTGAACCGTTACAATAAATTAGAATTAGATTGAAATTAAAACGCAGATGTCAATTATTCTGAATTGCTTTAAAATACAAATTATTGAATTGAAAAAGGTTAACTATAATGTCTTGTAAAGGACTAAAAGATATATGCTGTAATTCGTTTTAGGTGCTTTTTATTTTTATAAACAGTCCTGTCCTGTAACCTGGGATGTGTGGCTTATTTGTAGATTTTCAGTGATGCAGACAGAGACAGTTAAAGTTTCAGTTTCCCCAGAATGTGGACAAATGTTTTGAGCGTTCTTATTTATAGATATTAAAAAGAAAATGTCTATAATCAATATTGGCAGGTTATAGCTGTGATCAGAAAAAGGACACAAAAAAAAGTCAGATAGATGAACCTCGAAAAAGTGGTTGTTCACTTCAGCCATGCAATAGTTTTGTGCTGAGGTAACACCAGATTTTCCATTTCTGGTGCAAGTGTTTAGGCAACGAAAGCCAGAAGAACCATTTGTCAAGGGTACAGGATACACTTTATATATTTTTTTCCATACTAGACCAACTAAAAGCAAAATCTTTACTGTTCAAGACAACGCGGAAACTCTGGCGGAGCCTCAAAAATGATACGTAGTTATTTTCAGCATGGATCTGGTAAAAGAGTCACACAATAATGCCATATTTTATTACAAAAACAAAAAAGTAAGTATAGAAAACAGTATGTAATCTACCTGTGTAATGAGGCAGCCAAACAAGCAATAAACGCAGCCAAATTACATGTTATCTGATTATATGTACTCGGGAATAAAGCTGTACGCATGAAAACATTTGTTCGTTTGACGCCATTTCTTAAAAGAAGTTAAACTACCATTTATTCGGCTGTTTAAGGGGTTTGACCGCAGAACTGATGTTTTCGAATAATTGTAAAACAAACCCAAAAAAACACCACTCCTGTGTAACAAGAGCGTGACCACGCCGCTGTTATTGGTGAATACAAAGACGACCAGTCTGAAGAGCATTTTCCACTTCCGCAGGGACAGACAACGCCTGGTAGGCTAGCTTAAAGGCTACCTGGACTCTTGAGTTTCACTTAAACAATACTTATACTTATGAAGCTGGGTAAATGGCCACACTATATTATGTAACGTTATCCTAATAAAATATATAGTATATAGTCTCATGTTTGAAGACAGTATCAAGTGACGTTGCAAGAAAACGTTACCCAACAACGTTTATCTACAGTCAAAACGAGCCTCCATCTTTTAGCTAAACTAGCTGTTAGTGTATATTATAGTTACCTGGAACTCGTTTTTCCACCAGTATCCAATCCTTGAAACATGTTCGTCGAAGTCATGCTGGTTTTGTTTGAACTACGTCAAGTTTATGAAGGAAACTTCTTCGGTTCGCCACCTAGACGAGCAACAACTTCGCCCCTGTCTGAGCTACAGCCAACTAAACTCCCGAAGAACTTGGCGCCTCCCAGCTGTGACGCAGATAATTATTATTGGTCAGCGGCCAGTGAGCAGCGATGTGGTGCACTCGGTTTAGTCACCCTGAGAAAAAAGCATTAGGTGAATGCGGAATCTAACTTACCTAACAAACAGCTGTTTATTGTTTACACGTTAACAGTTTCCATCGTTAAATTTACACTCTTCATGAGTTTTTTTTATATAAAGAAAAGTAGATGCCACAGTGGCTCCTTTACCCTGTAGAAACGATACTTAAACCTGCCCGCCATTTTGTGAGTGGCAAGTTAGCCAAGCTCACATCCATCATGGACATAACCTCTCACCCACAGCAACGGACTGTAGAGGAGCTGAGTAGCTCCTTCAGTGGCCGACTGAGACACCCTCAGTGCAGGAAGGAGTGCTACCGCTGGACCTTCATCCCCACCGCTGTCAGATTGTTCAATTCTTCGGAATAACTCGTTTTATAACCTCTATTTGTGAATATCTGCAATCATTATTACTTTAGCACAATCACCCCCACTACTTATACATAAGTTATTTTATTTTATTCTATTATTACTATTTGTTTTTTCATAACTATATGCACCCTACTTGTGTGTTACTGAGAGCTGCTGTAACAAGTTAATTTCTCCATTGTGAGATCAATAATGTCTATCTTATTTTAAGTTAGCTTTGAAAAACAATGGTTTCCAAGGAAGTAGCATTAGGAAACTGTTTCGATGAGTAAAAAGAAGCACTAAAACTTAAATGTATCTTGATTCATAACTTTTATATTTCATAACATGTTTTTGGTACAAATTTTAGTCCTGATACTTATTTTGTAGCATCACCTTTCAAACTGTATGACGTGGATCAGACGTTTTGGGCATCCCGCTACAAACGTTTGCCATTCTGGAATGTTGGGACATTTCTCTTGACAGAACTGATGTAACTGAGTCAGGTTTGTGGGACTCCTTGCTTACCCTTTTAGTTCTGCCTAGAACTCTTCTATGGTAATTAGATCAAGGCTTTGTGAAGATTAACCAAAACATTGATTTGTTTTGTCCTTAAGGCACTTAGTAATTTTGCAGTGTGATTAAGGTCATTGTGTATTGGAAGACCCAAATATTCACATGTTTTAACTTTCTGGCTGATTTACGGTGATGCTGCTTTAATACTTCTACATAATGTTCTTTCCTCATGGTGCCTTCTCCTTTTTGAAGTGTGCTTGCAGCAAAACACTGACACAACATGATGCTGGTTCCCCCATACTTCAGTTTGGAAGATGTCCTCAGGCTTGCAAGCTTCCCCCTTTCTCCTCCAAATGTATGGTCAAAAAGGCCAAGCATTTCAATTTTAGGTGCATTGGACCAAAATACATATCTAGAGAATTTGTAAACTGGAATCTGGGTTTTTATGTTGCTTTTGGGGTAATGGCTTCTTCCTCTTTGAGTGGCCTTTCAGTCTATGTTGTTACTGAACTCATTCAACTGTGCATAATGACACTCTCTTACCGGCTCCAGTCAGCATCTTCACAATGTCTTTTGCTTTTGTTCTGGGACTGGTACAAACACTTCACACCTTGCAAATATTTTAACTGATGAACATGGAACCTTCTGACAACTAGAAATTGTACTCAAAGATGAATCAGACTTGTTGATGTATACCATTGTCTTCCTGACATGTTGGTTTATTTCTATTGATTTTTACACAATGTCGCTCAAAAAAGCACCATATTTGGTGAGATGCCTTAAAATACTTAACTCTGTGAAACTCAAAGGTATCAAATTGACCCCTTAGAAGCTTCTGAGGAATGAGCTCATTATCTGGGCTTTAACAAATTGTTTAAAGGCACAGGAATCTTAGTGCATGTAAGCTTCTGAATATGAAGAAAAACAAACTTCTCTAAATAATAATCTTCCAAGTTTTTCTTTTTATATATTATTTATTTTATAATTTATTTAGTTAATATCTAATCAATTGAGTCTCACATTATAAAAATAGATTACAAAGTCGAATAGCTTTACTTGAAGTCCTTAGAACAGAACTGGCTTCCAGTGATTTTTGCGTTTCCTCAAATCTGGCACTCACAATATGGCGCTACGATCAGCACACTCATGGAGAACCTACTCTTCCAGCTATGTGTTTTCGGGGCACGCCTATGCCAAATTCAAACACATTCTCTACATTACAGCCATTACATTTTTTGGTCGTCAAACGTCAATCATTTTATGGGAGGAACTATTTTTTTAAATACCACTTTCTGTTTCTACCATGGAATATTACGACAGACAACAGTTGGAATCATAAAAGAGATATCTGGTTTGGATTTTCAGTGTTTCTGATCGGACAGTTTACGGAGCATGACAGGAAGAAAAACATAATCGGTTCTCTGTGAGTCTTCTGTCAACAACAATTGGCGGATCTTAGTATCAGTCAATTTTCAAACTGCCGCCCTCGTGGATTGTGGGCCAATCACGGCCTTTGTTTTGAGTTGTAGTAGGCGGGACTACACGTCTCCCCGGGAGCTGTCATCGGCACCAGGTTGCAGACGGTTAGCAATGCTAGCCTCCCTCTCCTTTAGGAACAACATTGGGAAACTTCAACTTCAGGTAATACTTCAACTCAGCTGTGCATTACTATTATTAAATAAACAGAGTTGCGACTACATCTTTTAATTAGGTGGTTTAGCAATGTTTTAGTGTGTTTCAACGACTTACCGTTAATGTTAGCTAACCAAACAGCATTAGCAGCTATGCTAGGTAGCGCTTTATGCATCTTGGGGGTTCTTTTCTAAATGTTTTACAGTTTACATTAAAAGAACAAGAGCTGTTAATAGCTAACGGTTACAGAACCAAACGTCTTATGCTTTGTTAACCTTTTTATACAATGCCAGATCAGTTGAGAGAAATATTGGAAACTCAGAGCTCATTGAGTGGTTACATGTTGGGGTTGAAAAGTGATTTAACTTGTGGAATAATGTTTGCTCTCATTGTGTAAGAGTTTTGTTAACATGCGAGTACCTTTAAAACGCTTTTAGAGATGTGAAACACGAAATTATTCGCACACAACTCTTCTTATTTCACAGTTATTATGAAAAGCAGGGAGACCTTATTGCCCAAGTTCATATCAAATCATTTAAAAATTGTTTTATGACCCTCTCAGTGTTGTCAGAGTGGTGTTTTATGTCTGATCAGCCAAATAGTGAGCTTTAAGATAGAAAACCTGAAGGGGTTTTAAACGTGATGTGTCATGTTACAAACAGTGGGTTGCCTCTTCATTTTCAGATTAGACATGTTTCCATTTTTATTTATTTGTTTATATTTACCTCACTGCCATTCGTACTACCTCATTCGGTTATTATAGCGCAGTTATATCGCAGGATTGCAGTAGATTACACAAAATGACTGAACTGATTTTTGTTATCTTTACATTGTCATTCCAGGGTAATATCTATGATCTTCATGTTTCATTTGGGCACACAAAGGTTGATTGGCGTCAGTTTGAGAGGTGTATTAAATATAGGTGTGGGGAAAATATTAACCAGTAAATCTGAGCAATATAGTTGAAATATGTGCATTAAATAAATATTAATGCTAAGATAATTTCTGTAGGCGATTGTGACGTATCCTCAAGTCTGCTTGCAGTCATGTTAGAGTAACTATCTATAGTTATTTTAAACGGGCTTAGCTGACTGGAGCTTTTGTAAATTGTTCACCCGCTGCTGTCGGAGCATATTTTGAATTTGGAAGAACATTTCTATTTGTATTTATTATCGGAAGAAAAAGCACATTGAGTAATGTTGTTGCTGATAGAAAACAGTTGAACTGCGCAGAGTTCAGCTCAGTCGGAGCAGGAGCAAGAAGAGGGCAGACGGCAGAGGGATCGCTTTCGGCTTTGTTATGCTCAATTTGATCGGTAATTGCCAAGCAAAGCGGCAGGACTCATGGTGAAGAGAAAGAAGACGTGTTCCACCTCCGAAGAGCTCGAAAATTGGTAAAAATAGGGTTGAAATAAACACTTTGTTTAGAGGTCGAATGCAGCGAAGGGCTCTCTCGTCGTCGTTTCTGCAGAGCGCTAAACTGAAAAGCGCTCGCATTTGAATTTTGTTTGATTTATTACCATATTACTGCATGATTAAGACGATCGATTCTCGGCAAAACGCCTCAAGCTGAATAGTTTCAGATGTTAATTTCGATGTATTTCAGTTTGGTTCATTTATACATTTGGTGTTTTGACGGGACTGAACAGGGGATTTGAAACAAACAGCGGCGGCCATGTTGAGAGACAGTGACCGTCGCCTTTAGAAGTTAATTTTGCACAACGCTGCGGTCTTAATCTGACAATTTCCCTCTGAATGTGTTGCTGGCAGCATGACACTGGGCTCCAGAGAGGGGATCGGTGTCGATGGTAAGCGGAATCCGTCCAGAAAGCCCGAAGGTTGCGACGAGGAGGAGAGCGCAGAGCAGGCGAGCGAGGAGCGCAGTACAAAGGGAGAGGAGCGAGTGGAAATTCTTAATCCATCAGCCACGGGTCCCAGCTCCGGTCCGGCCCCGGTCCTCCCCGGATCCCCGCCGAACCGGACCGGAGCAGGTTCGAACCAGCAGCCCCAGAGCTCCGCGGAACCCGCCCCTCCGTGTCACGACCAGCATCATTTTCTGCGATCCAGCGTCCGACCTCCCAGCAAACGGATACGGAAGGATTCAATCGGATCAACCATCAATGGACACGGCGGGGCAAAATCGAAAGGTACAGTGGCTGATCAGCCCAAAGAAAAGTGGGCATATGTTGATCTGTCCTCACTTTTAACCTTAACACAGTATTTTGTAGTTTGTTTATCTCTAATGTTTCAACGGAGAGTGTTTTGTTGCTTTCTAACCCAGAGACACTTGCGGGTTTTAACTCTGGGGGCACTTTTGGCAGTTCGAGCCTAAATTGCAATATCATTCTATTAAAATGAAGCGAGGCCACAACTTAGATTACTATCTGTGTGTCCACTGTTTTCAGTCACACCTTCATAGAAACTGACCGTAATTGCATTGAGGACAAAGGGCAATTTTATAGAACTGCAGAAACCATATATTATGCATGAATATGGAAGTAGCTACAGGTACATCTCAATGAATTAGAATATATCAGTGTTACTTTATGTCATTAAATCAGTTTTTAACTAGGAGAAACCCCTATTGATTTATTACGCAGAGGGATATATTTTAAGTATTTATTTTAAAAAATGTTGATGATTATGGCTTACAGCTAATATTCCTGCCTAATCCAGCACAGTGATGGCATAACCTTTAAGCCAGGTCCTGGTACTTGTGGCTCTGTAAAAAAACTGTTTCTTTTGTTTTTGCCTTTTTTATGACTAAAAAAGGACAATCACATTTCCTTGTACACTTTCTATGTAATTTTTGATCCACTGAGTGAGCCTATCACAGCAGTCCATGTTTCCGATTTGTTGATGCCAACAACCACAAAAGCAGCAGCAGCAGCAATAAACCGTATATTCAGTGACGTGTAGATACTTTTATGGCTTTGGTGAAGGATTTAGTCAGTCCAACCCTCACTGCTGCCAGGTATAGTAGTAAAATCAGGTGTGTTGATGTAGTAATGTTGGGGCTGCACAATGTTTGCACAATAGTGCATTGCTATATTATTGCAGAATATTGCAAGGATGATGTGATTTCCTGCAGTACTCTCTATGTTTTCTATCATCACAACATCCCCACCACTATCCCTGAGCTTTAGCATCTCATTCACTCAGGTTTAGATCAGATGTGGCTGTAAAGGAAAATGAGAGTAGATCCACCTGGGCAAGTAGAGATTGAATATATGGTCCATGAAATATAATTGCCTACCGGTTATGGCAGTCTTTTGTGATTGCAGGATTGAACACATCAGCTGTTTATTGAACAAAAATCTGGGGGCCTTTTTTAAAGGGAAGCCAGGTTCCAACTACTTTCTGGAGCGAAGTTAAGGGTTTCTGCTTGTATCGGATCAAATATCACAATTTATCAGGCCCCTCCATTATTCCAAATAAAAGCAGACTTCTGCTTATTGATCCGTGTCTATAAGAAACCATCTGTATTTATTCATCAATTCAGAGTAATTAGTAGGTAGTGCTTGGAGTGAGATGGGTGCAGAAAATCCAGCTTCTGTTCATTTGAGAACCCGTTACTGGGATGCTGCCATATAGGAAATAGTTCAGAAAAACTATGCTGTTATATTTTCTTTTTAAAAGCAGCTGTTAAAGCGTTGGCTTTTTGATTAAACTGAATTGAATGTTTAGAGTGTCAGGAATTGGTTTGTTTTAACAAGTTTAACTGATGGTTTCCTGTACTCACTATTGGTTAAGAACAAGTAGCTGTTTTATTACACATATTTGTTTGACTTTTAGACCAAAATAACTCAACTCACTGATATTCTAATATACTCATGCAGATCTGTTTTTGAGGAGGCCTATTTTAAGCTGCCGCCTGCCTCCCCCAAATGCATTCGCTTTAGTAATTGAAGCCTATTTCTGCATGAAATCTAGTTCCTATAACATCGTTCTGCAACATGAACTGAGATAGTGTATACTTTAATGACACCTGGCATTGTGCTCGGGTAAATTTGGCCAGTGGCCCCCTCCACGTGGTTGGTTTTGGCCCAGTTTACCGCAGTCCTGGCTGAAGGGATTGATTGCTTTTCCTGCCTCCTTGCCAGAGCTGAACCACAGAGATGCGAAGCTCCACAGGTTGTACATTTTACCGTTCGTCTGGGGTTTTGTAGGCATTTATTTTAACATCTTCCAAATCACATACTTCATAATAGTTGTTTTTGGGCTTTAAAAGCAGACAGGAAGGTCATGCAAATGTAGTTATCTCCCTGTTTCTGTGGATCCCAGGGGCAGAAAATGGTTCCTCTTCCCACGGGCCGGTGGGACAGTCTGTGGCCAGTGCCACAGGAGGAGTTTCCAAGAACTCTAAGGGCCAGGCGTCTGCTGAGAAAGATGAGCAAGGTGGGAACCAGAAGAGGGCCCGTCGGCAGTGGGAGTCTTGGAGCGCAGAGGACAAAAACAGCTTTTTTGAGGGGCTCTATGAGGTGAGAACTAAAACAAAGGTGAATTTTCAAATTCCACATGTGATTCAATTTTGTACGTTTCTTTTCTTTTCTCATCCTCAGCATGGGAAGGATTTTGAGGCAATCCAGAACAACATCGCAATGAAGTACAAAAAGAGAGGAAAGCCGGCCAACATGGTGAAGAACAAAGAGCAGGTCCGCCACTTCTACTACCGCACCTGGCACAAGATCTCCAAACACATCGACTTCGCCAACGGTGAGATTCCCTTTCTTATCTTCTTCCAAACAAGATGAAACTGAAAGGGAGTCGGTCAAACCTGAAGGACATTTTTCACCTTATCTAATCTGTTATGTTGGAGCTATTCAGTTGGAGCTGTTTGTCACTTGGGCATGAACCAGCAGGAGACCGAAAGGCGAATAAGAACATGTGTTTTATTTTAACGGGGCCTTTTAATTAATTAAACATGAATCTATTAAACAGGTCCCGTATGGCATTTCTTCTCTTTGGTACGAATCTCCTTTAAACATTAGAAAAAGAAGTTCATTAGATAAGGCTGAAGCCATGTGATTACTTATAGCCTTCTATGTTATGGTTGTGTTATCTTTTTGCACCAGACATGTGACTTGTGCCCCCTTTTCTTTTCAGTTTACTCCCGTGTTTTGAAAAAGTCTTCACAAGAGCTGTACGGCCTCATCTGTTATGCTGAGCTCCGCAAAAAAGTCGGAGGATGTAAGTGAAAGCTGTTCTTTCAAAAGTATTTGCACCCTCTTCAAATGTTCCACATGTTGTGGAAGCACCTAATTGTGAGGTGAGAAGATATAATAAAATCTGTAAAGTGTGGCATATTTACCCCCATATTCTGATAGCCCTAAATAGAATCTGGTGCGAGCCAATGCTTTCAGAAGACAACTAATTAGTGAATTGCTTTTACCTGTGTGGAATTCGGTCTCAGTAGAAGAAGGTGCTCTAGTCAGATGAGACCAAAGGAGCTAAATATGGGGTAGTCCTGGATGAAAAGCTGTTAGAGACTGCAAAAAGCTTGAGGCTAGGGTAGAGGTTCACCTTTCAGTAAGACACATTTAACATTCAGCCAGAGCTACAATGGAATGTCTTAGAACGGCCCAGTCAAAGTCCAGACCTAAATCTAATTCATTTGACTTGAAAATTGATGTTCACGGCTGCTGTCCTTTCAATCAGACTGAGCCTATGATTGTTTGCAAACAAGAGTAGGCAAGAATGTCAACTGGTGGAGACACACCCAAAAAGACTTGCAGCTGGGGCTGAAAGCAAATACATGCCACACTTTTCAGTATTTTATATTGTAGAAACAAATTTAATTTCTAAGATAAAAACCACTAAGTGCACATATTCACCACATGAAAGCAAATTTGAAAAGCTGAGTTTTGGGCTTTTTTTTTAAGAGAGTTCCGGACTCTGGGGGATACAGTACCAAAACCTCAGGGATCTGCTAGGCACATGAAACTGTAAAAGTCCTTTGATAAAAGCTGGGGCTTGTCCATGCAATGCTCTAGAAGTCAAAAGGAGGATCTTAAAGTGAACTTGGAAAATTATTTCAGTGTAACAGGAAAAGCAGCAGAGTGACCTGTGCATTTAGGACTTAGTGGATAATTGTACGGAATAATTCTTGAGTCATCTACAGGTTGTGTGTGTCTCCTATTGGTCAGTCACATAAAGCCCAAATAAAATCAAGTTTGTTACAACAACACAAAATGATGGAACACTTCATGGGCTTAGATACCTTCTCAGGGAACTCTACGTGTCAGTTTTATTAGGCTGAGGCATGAGGGATGTGATTAAATCTGTCACGGGGGACTGTTGCACCCGAGGGCAATGACATAACTGGCTCTCTGCTTTTTTGTTTCGTCTTTGACAGTAATGGATGAGAAGAACGTGGCAAAGCTGAACGAACTCATCCAGCAGGGGTAAGGGTTCATATCTGGTTTGAGTGACAAAAACATGGACGAGGAGTTAAATTAACAAAAAAAGAAAACAAAAACAATATCTGTTCATCTAGGGCCACCACTGTGCGCTCCAAGGGGAGAAACCTACGAATCAAAGCCCCCATGTGTCGCGCACTGAAGAAACTCTGCGATCCAGATGGTGAGCATCTGCATGTAAACACCAAACACGTGTTACACATTTGCGAGACAAACACGTTAAACACCATCGATGTTGGTTTAAAAAAACAAAAAAAAAAAAACACAGATAATGAGACACAGGACCTGTGGGGGCGGGGTTTTGAGCATGCTATTTTTGTTTCCATGGTAACTCTGGATAGAAAACGAGGATGAGCGGAGTGAAGACGGAAGTGATCGCTCCAACACTTCGTCATCAGCCCCCATCTTCTGTGACATACAGTGGCCACATAATAATTAGAATATTTAGTTCAAAAAAACGAGAGCGAACAACAAGACCCCCACTACAATTTATCTGTAACACTCAGGAATTCCTTCATCAGATGGACTAAATGCTAGTTATGGTCTGCCTGATCTCATTCTCCACGTTGACCCTGTGTATGAAAGCAAGTTGCGTTTATTTCTGATGGATGTTTATGTTTCTGCAGGGGTTAGTGACGAAGAAGATCAGAAGCCGGTGCGTCTCCCTCTGAAGGTGGCGGTGGAACTCCAACCCCGCAGTAACCACTCCTGGGCCCGTGTTCAGAGCTTAGCCCACAACCCCCGCCTCAGGTAGGGGAAGTCAAAAAGAAAAACAAGCTTTTATTCTAGAGTGTAACATGCTTGTCTTTAAAGGATTTATACTGCTTTATTTAAATGAGTCAGTTACATCTAGTGTCAGGTTTTCCTGCTACCCTTTCATTTTTTTGTTTTGGTGAGGTAGTTTGTAATGTGAAAAATGGGACATGATCCAGTGGTTTACTAAGTATTCGTGTTTAAGTTTTCCAGCAGCAAATGATTCATCACCTATTTTTTGGAAAGGAAGCGGTTTGATTTCCTGTTTCAGAGTATTTTCATCTAGTTTTGAAGATGGTCCCCGTCTGCAGCTGTGGCATGCTTCTGAGCTTACAGTACATTTAGAAGTTTACACACACTTATCATAGGCACGTATGCTCTAATATTTTTGACCTTTTAATGATTGTAAGTTTTTTACTCAGTATATACAGTAATCATCGTCAGTGATTACATTTTTTTGAACAAGAATCGGTCGAACTACTTTGAATTTCTTGTGGATTTTCTTCAATCCACACTGGGTCAGAATTTAAAAATAAAAAACCAAACCATGCTTAATAAAAAGACAAAAAGTCAAGAGGTCAAAAAATCCTGTCTGGATATTTGACTTCGATTCTTATCAGAAAGGGAGGAATTTCCTCACACTGACCAAACGTTTAAAGGCAGCCATTAAATTTAAAATAAAGCCAGATCCATTCCAGAAGCTGAATGTTAGACCACTTTATCCACCAGTTTTACCATCTAGCACATCAGTTCAGGTAAAGTTAGTCCATATCTTCGTTGTGTTTTGTGGACCATAGGTACTGGCTAATGAACAGACCTCAGCATGACACTACCACCACCATGCTTGACAGTTGGGATAGTTCTTTTAGGTTTCAAAGGCTCACCTTGACTACTTCTTGTTATTGTTGTCACGTAGCTCCATCTACTATATGTCTGGCCTGATCATCAAACTTTCTCCAGAACACATTTGGCTTGTTCATGTGGGTAAATGCAAACTTAAAAGTGTCCATTTTGGAGCAGGCATTCATTATTGGTTGGGTAGCCCCTCTGACCACGTTAAACTTTCTTCTCTGGACATTGTTGCAGATGTTCCAACATCTTCTAATCTACGGCAGGGGTGAGCCATATGTGGTTGTGTTTTATCAACAACACTAAAATGCCAGTAACCAGGAACACCATTTTAAATGAGCTTCTCCATTTTTTATAAGAAGAGTGAAAACATAAGCTTGTTGATGGCTAGAAAAATTATGTGGTTTGTCTGTAACTTGTAAATTAGCTGGGGATGTACGCATATATTTGACCCTTTATGTATAATTCTGACCATGTGTGGACTACAATAAAGTCAGCCCTGTACATCTGAACTGTATGCGTGGTGCTTGTTAATCTGTCTAAAATGTGTAAAGTCTATTATTTTGTAGAAGAGAGGTGTTCTTTAATACCAGCAGTTGTTGAGCAACTCTTCTTTTTTGTTCTGTCTTTTCCAACGCAGGATGGTGGTGGAGCTCCACAGGAAAGTCTCCTGCCTCATCGAGTATCTGAAACAGAAGTGGGCTTACCAAGACCAGCGCATTGTATCCTATAACATATTTTCTCTCAGGCCTTGCATGAAACGTTTGCTTAGACTGTAAAGGTTTTGCTACAATAGGCTACAGAATTCAGAATGTGTTTTTAATCTGCGCTAAGTGAAGCAGAGCAGTGGTGGTTGCCGTCCTTAATGCTGATGCTTCAGCTGAAGAATCTCATGGAGAGGGAGGCTCTAGAGGGCAGCCAGGCCAGCGCAGACTCTCCCAGCAAAGCTCTACAGCAGGAGCTTACTCTTTTCCCTGCCGAGAACAGCCCCTTGACTACACTGCCTGGTGTGGCTCGGGTGGTCCACTCCAAGGCCTCCTGCACCGTCCATTGGTTAGAGAGCGGCAAGAACCGGCCCAGTGCCAAGGAGCTGCCAGCGGTGCAGATCCTGGGCATCCAAAGTGCACCGCCTCCTCGAGGCGGCCCCAAATCTGGAAGGGTAGGCTCTGCTGCCGCCAACGCCTCAACGGCCATCTTAGCCGATGGTCGCCGGACTGAGCCCCCTAACGCTGAACCACCACCAGACAGTTCTGGAAAAATAGAGGAGAAAAAGCCTCAGCCTTTTTCTGTTTCCTCTCAGCAGACTTTAGCTCTGACAGAAGAGGGAAATGGGACAGGATCTACAGAGACTGGCAGGACATGTACTGGCATAGAGGTCAACGGTAGTGCTGAATACCCATCAGAGCTGTGCAAAGAGGAGCAGAACACGGGGAGCTCTTCTTCGGATTTAAACCAGACTCCTTCCGCGAAACCTCCAGTGTCTAGCTCAGAGGAGAGTTCTGCACCACCAGCTAAAGAACGGACCGTCAAACAAATCCAAGAGGAGGGGTGGAGTGCTCGGGACGCGGAGAACGTGACCCTGGCTGAGCTCTATCTGATGTTTGGGAAGCCAGGCAAGCTGCAGCTGGAGTATGAGTGGCAGGCAGCTGCAGTTCCTTCCACCATCCAGGAAAATGGACAAGCTTCAGAGAAACCTAAGTCCAACAGGACAAACAGAGTTTTGAGCTGCCTGCTAAAGCTGGTTTCCACTGAGATTAACCCTAAACCTCTGGTGAGGATTCAAACATATCTCTCCTATATGTTGTTGCAGCTTTACACATTTTGTGGCTTTCGATTAGGCCAGCTAAACTGAACCAAAGGTGTGGAGACAAAGGGGTTTCAAAGTTGCATTTTGCCCACAACTCAGCAAAAGCCCTCCACAGGGTTAGTTTAGCCATGATTTACTTTAGGTTGCATTGATCTACATCATTATGGTGCGAATCTAGACAGATGTGTGCAGCCTTAATATGCTAACAGAAAAACACGCAGGTGCTGGTTGTTAGGGATCTTAGACTGTGATAGGGCTGCAAAAAAGAAGAGAACACCTAAGAATTTAAAGAACAATCAATGGTGGTTTGTATTTTTGATCTGTAGGCGTCAGAGGTGTGCTCCACAGCCACATCGCCTCTTAAGACCAGTCAGGAGGAACAGAACCAGACCCTAACGCCTCCAGGGAAGAGCCCGATCTCAGGTGTCCGCAGCCCCAGCTTTGGGCGACAGCAGGCCTCCGTCCGGGGAGCCAGGACCCTCGCACCAAACTCTGCTTCCTCTGGTATTTGTGACTTTTGTGGCACTGATATGACAACTGCGTTTGTGATGGAGCTGGCTTGAAACTTAGTTGTTGGAGACCACTTCAGAACAGATTATCTGTTTCCTTACCCCCTTAGGAGGGCATAACCTGCCTCGGTCTTTGCTGGGATCAACCGGGGAATCGGACGGCAGCGTGTTCGCCGTGCCCACCACGTTCCCTCCCAACAGCTCGCGACACAACAGAATGTTCTCCCCCAACAAGGAAGCTCAGCTAGCCTTCAGGCAGCAGCTGGACTCCATCAGTGTAAGGGCGAGCAATGCATTGCTTCGATACCCCATTATATGTTGTCTACATAAATAATCTATGGCCAGATACTAACCTGTGTCCTCTTTCTTCCAGATGCAGTCGGACCTTTTCCTTTCCAGACAGAGAAAACCTCGGAACAGGCAGTTTCGGAAACCTCTCGTAGTTCAGGTATTAATGAAAAGACCACCTCAGTTGTTCAGTAAAAATAAACCTCAGTGGTCAGTTAAAATCTTTACTTTAGGTTGAGTGTGCATTTTTGTCGTTCACAGCGAACCCTTCTCCCCAGGACAACAGGAGACACTCCTCAACATGTCTGCTCCTTCTCCATCCTCTCCAACTCCTCCGCTACAGGTACTTTGGAGACGGTCTTTTCTAATAGTGATGTGTATTTCTAATTATACTTCCAGGTGTTAAAACTTGAAAGTTTAAACTGCTTATTATTATGTCACAGTTAAGTAAAGGACTTGATTTCCTCTTTTTCAACACCTTGAAGAGCTTGCTCTCTCGCTTCCTGTTTCCTCCCTCAGGAACTGGATCCTTCCGGCCAATCAACACTCGGCTGGCTCCATCCTCCCGCCCACCAATGACCAAAACGTCGCTTCCTGCGTCTGGCTCCGCAGTACCCAGCCAGCTCTCCAGTATGAACTTTTATTCGGCAATTTATTTTTTGGGATATTTTGCAGAATGACTTCCTTTTCTCTGTTTTTGGGTTGTATTGACCAATCTTGACCCACTAATTTTAGTTCCCAATAATCTGCTCAAGCCATCCCAATGTTCAGATGTGATGCATGTTGTGTTCCTGACTTGTTGATGCTCTTTCAGGCGCCATCGACCTGGCAGCAAAGTCTGCCGGGATCATTCCTGGAAGCCCCTGTCGGGAGTTAGATTCCCCTGCTGTTAATGTTGGTCTCCTTGCAACAACACCCTCTGTTGATGCGGCACCAGACTCCCAGCTCCTCCAGCAGAATGTCCCAGAGGTAAGGAGTACATTCACCTGAACTCATTAAAAATCCAGTCTTTTTCTCTTCATGATATATGTCTGCATTTTTAAAGATGACTTCCTTTCTTCCTTCATTCCCTTGTTTGTGTTTTATCACTTGGTTGAATAAAGATGATATTGTTTCCACAGAATGGTCTACCTCCATCATCTCCAGGAGTGACAGGCAGTAGGGATTCCCTCCTCTCTCCACCCAGCGTCGCCTCGCTCCTTGACATCTCTCTGCCAGGCCCCCCTGAGGAGGCCCTCACCCCTGGGGAACCTCAAACACACATCAGCGACTCCATAATCGAACTCGCCATTAACTCAACAAACTATGGTATGTATTATTCAGAGAACTTCAAGCTGACTTCTAAAACAATTTCCAGTTTAGCAGAGAACCAACCCTAATTCCTGCAATCTTTAAAGTGGTTTTGATCAATAAATCACTGTCAAACCTTTTTAGATCTGAGAGATCTACCATTCCTCAGTTATTGTATCAACTGTATCACATTGTTGATGATAAAGTTCTTCTTTCTGTCTGTCAACCTGCTGTCTTTGATATTTGTAAGGATTTTGTTTAAGAAATGTAAATGTTTTCTTTATGACTGGCTTTTATTAAGAAAGTCCCTCAAGATTCCCATTGCAACTGGTTCTGTCCTGAGATGTTGGTCTTGCATCAGTAAAACACTTGTCCCTTAAGTTTTGGAGCCTTTTATACTTGAATGATTCATAGGTCACAGTTGGGAGGTTAAACTAAAACAGTCTTCTGGAAACGGAGAAGTTCTGCACTGAAAATGAGTGATTTTTTTTTTTTTTTTTTACAAAGCCATTTAGGAACCCTGGAAAGTTGCCCATGGCTGTTGGGAAGAAAAATAGAAGAAAAGTCTTCAAATTTCTTAAAAGGAAGCTGGCAGGACATAAACAATATTCTATTATAAAATTATTGTAAAAATAATAAGAGCAGAGTTAAATGAAGTAAATTGATAGAATTTGAGGAATCTTTCATTGTTAGCTCCCTTCCCCCCCCTTTTTTTTATTAGTCTTGGTACTATGTGGTGATAAAAAAAAAAGCATATTGGTTTGATAGTTTGTAGCTTCATATCTGTTAATGTGTGTTTTTTCTTGCAGGTGAGGAGCCTGCTCTATCTCCAGCCAAGCTGGGTAACGCTGACCCCTCCAAGCTGTTGGCTTCGTCTCCCTCTGTCAGCCCGTCCAGGGGCTGGATCCCGTCTCCCAGCCACGACCCTCAGTGGTACCCCAGCGACTCCTCTGACTCCACGCTGGGATGCCTCCTTTGTAAGTCGGTTGTTACTAAATTAGTCATGCAAAACCTTTTTTAATCTGCTCATAATTTATAGTTGATCTAGTTTACTTCTTTCAAAAAACTGATGCTGTTTCCATTAGGTTAGAGATTTGCACTAACATGTCAGAGTCTCAGCTGGAATGACCAAAGACAAGAAGGAAAACATATTTTCATTCCTCATATTTGCTCTCCTTAGTATTCACTGATCCCCCTGCTTTAGTTTTCATTTTTTTTCACCCTTCCAGCCAGCATGGTTTCCCCTGATAAGAGCAGACGGACCACCCTCACCCCCTCTGGCCCCTCGAGCGGCACAGCTTTGCTCGGTCCTAGTCTCCTGGACTGCAACTCCCATGACTCCTTCCAATCCCGTGGCCTTCCTGACGTGGCAGAGGTAAACCAGTTCTGTTTTCCACATTTTCACATCCTCAGTTCTTCTCCACAAGTCATCTCCTTACATCTCAGTGTGAGTGAAGGTGGCGACAACCAGCAGAGGGAAGTATTTTAAACCAACAACAATCAACATGTGACTCATCGTTTTAACCAGCATTGCTGTATTTTGCTAGTGTCTTGCAAAGGTTTTTACACCCTTTTCCCACGTTTTGTTATATCATTTTATGTGATAGACCAACAACAATTAGTGCATATTTGTGAAGTGGAAGGAAAAGGATAAATGGGGTTAAAAAGATTTACACCTAAAAATCCCAAAAGTCTGCCATGCATTTATATTTAACACCCCTTTACTCTGATACCCCAAATAAAGTCCAGAACCTTCAGAAGTCACCTGATGAGTAAGTACACCTGTGTGTTTTTAGTCTCATTATAAATCCAGCTGTCCTGTGAAGGCTTCCGAGGTTTGTTAGAGAACATTAGTGAACAAACAGCATCATGAAGACCCAGGAACGCAGCAGACAGGTCAGGGAGGAAGCTTTGGAGGCGTTTAGAGCAGAGTTATGTTATAAAACAATATCCAAGCTTTGCACATCTCACAGAGCTCTCTTCCATGACCTGAACATGCAGAGTAAGGACTGCAACAACTGCGACCTACCAAGACACGGGGGTCTACCTAAACTGACGAGCCAGAGAAGGAGAGCACATACAATACACTACATATCAGCATTAAAACACCATCTCTAGGGTGAAGTAGTGGCTGTGGGGATGCTTTTCTACAGGAGGGACAGGGAAGCTCATCAGAGTTGATGGGAAGGAGTTGCAGGAAAGCCTTAAACTCACAGCAAAAGCTGCAATAAAACATTTTAGATCAAAGCATTTCCATGTGTTGGAATGACCCAGTCAAAGTCCAGGCCTAAATCCACATGAGAATCTGTGGCAAGACTTGAATATTGCAGTGTGCTGACGCTCCCCATCCAATAAGATTATTATGAGGTATTTATGCAAACTAGAACGGGCTTGAATGTCAGTCCAAGCTGATGCATAGTCCATAAGAGCTGCAGCTGTATTTGCACCATTCTGCAATTATGCGCTACTTCGTGTTGGTCTGTCACCTAGAATCCCAATAAAATACACCTATAGTTTGTTATTGTAACACAATGGAAGATAATCAAGCTCCTCTGACACACCTCCCCCATTCTCAAACCTACTTTCTATGATCTTTTTTTATCCTTTTCTTTGTAAAAGTGAAAGACAAAAACATTTTTGCAGGCCAACATAAATAAAAAAAAATCTTTTCATGGTTGGGATTGCAGATGGACTCTCAGCTTGCCTGCATGATGAGTGAGAGCAGCGTGGATTATATCGCTCGCTTCAATGACCTGGCTCAGGAGCTCGCTGTGACCGAACCCTCCATTCCTCCTCCGTGAGGAACAGAGCCATCTGGAGGACACGAATCACTTCGGAGGACCGTGGAGAACGCCTGACTTCCCCCTCAAAGCCATCCCTGCCCTTGGAGTATAAGTGCAATAATGACAGCGAAACCTGAGCTTTGGTTTCCCTGAACTGTTCTTTAAGGTAAAAATTCCCTTTAACATCGAACACTTCAGATGAATAAACGTGTTTACAAAACGCAACTTCATGTCGGAGAAAAATACTATGCCATATCTGAACAAAATATTTTCACCAGTCTACATATCTCATCCTTCTCTGTACGTTTTTCTACTTTTTACATCGACCCCTAAAATGTGGAAATCTCATCGAAATGTGCGACCTGAAGTGTGGTTTATTTATTTTTTTCTAACATATGGCAGCGAGTAACAGGTTGAATATGATGAGGTACTTGTTATAATTAAGTTGTAATCGTAGCACAAAACCAGCAACAGCATCTATCATTATGTCCACATTTCACATGTTTTTCATCTCATATCAGTTCATGTTTTGCTGTTTGGGTTTTTCAGCGGTTCTTGGTTTGAACCTGCTTTTATTTCCTACAGCCACTCACAGCTTGTTAATCAACTCCAATGAAGTGATGTTTTGTAGCCGCTGGCTTTGAAATCAGCTGACATTATTCTTTGCAAGTCAAAGTATCAGTGGAAAAGCCAGTGTTATGTTGTTAGAATGAGGCTGAAAAGACAAATTTTCAGCTTTTTTTTTTACTTTTTATCTGCTGGCTCTTCACTTACATGAATGTTGCAAGTTTTTTGGCTGGTTTTTCAGTTATGAATGCAGCTGGATTATCGAGATCATTTACCTCGAATCTACTGCGCACATCTTATGGCCCTGATTATTTCAGTGGTGCTTTTCTTTTTCCAGCCATGTTTCTTTTAGGTTTTTTTGTTGCAGATCATAAAAAATCAGTAGCTTACTTGGCTTAAAAAGCATAAAAGTGAGCAGAATGTAACTGGATCGAACACTAAAGCCATAGTAGGTTCCCGGCCTAATTTACATAAATTTTTATTAATTTAAACAACTCCATTAAGATTCCTTCCCTTCTGACTGTTACTGAATTGCATTAAAACACTATAGCTAGCATCAACAGGATTGGCTTTCTGAACATTATATCACTCTCATCTTAAGGTAACAGGTTCCTCTTTATCCATGCAGTTTCCAATGCCGCGCTTTGTAACCTGCATCCTGCTGTTAGTCCGGACTCGGCGCATTTAGGGTTTATTGTTGTGAGCATCTTCTGCACAGCATCAGACAACGGAGCATAAACTGCAGGACAGCATTTATCATCATTCCAAAAAAGTTATTTAAATACGTTGCTTTTCTTTTAGCTCCTTAGGGGCTTTTACGTTACAATCTGGAAGCTCCGAGACACTAGAGTCTATACAAGGAACAAGTGGCAGGTTTTGTATTTTAATCTGGAAAGTTTTATCTTTTTCTGTTGAAGGATTTGTACAAATGTTAATTCCAATATTCTTTGCGCTTGTGTAACATAATGTAAAATTGATATTTGGGCTATTTATTAACATTTCCTAAAGTGTTTTATTTCTCTGTTTAACCTGGTTTTAAGGTGGCATCTTAAAAGGATAAACCTGTTTTAAGTTTTCTAAAAGCTGTTTTTATTCAGTGTATAAAGATAGATGCAACACCTGCTTGTCGTTTCTTGTATTATTTTGATTAAAGCTCGGACGTGGGATGTTGGTGGCAGGTTTGACACACAGATCTGCCATAAATACTAAAACATCTTTGATTTAGGTGAACTTTAAGATGTGAAGAATTTTATTTACTTACAGCCCTTGCACACCAAACTAAGACCACATCAAGACCTTCAAAATTAGCTAGAATGTGGTTGGTCTTTGCGGGTCTTCTGTGGTGCAATAGGAGTTTTGTTTTGAGCACACGCAAAACTTCCATGGTAGGATCATGGTAGCAGCAGATCTGGGTCCTGGTAGCACACCTGGTAAGCACCACTACTGGTAGCAGCAGTGGTGCTTATGTGCATAGACATTAATTGGTCAATAGCGCAAGTTCTGGAAAACAACATCTTCATTATTAGATTTAGAGCCTCGATGTGATCAGTAAAAAACAGAACTGGAGTTTTGTGAGCTCGATTTGTTCCGATTGCCCGAGAAAATCTAAAAGCAGCTGTGATCGTTTTCACACTTGCCTGTCAAATTTGCAACAGGCCAGCTAGATTTGAGTGGTTGTAAAGGAAGCCTCAGCAACACTGACAAGTATCTAGAAGAAAAAAACCAAACATATTTTTTAAAGTTTTCCCTGCTGCACTGTACCTGCTGAGACTTTCGAGTTTAATATAATTAAACTGATTTTTTTTTGTTTGTTTTTTTTTCTGTTTTATTTCTTGATCAACAGAATAGTTTGCACATTAGCATAACAAGTCAACTGAAATGTACCGGATGCTGGGCGGGTTGTGATATTGTGAGGCTGATTGGTTATGGAGTGAATGTCCCAGAACCTCCAAGTATGAACTCATCTTTTAAAAGAAATCCCTGAAAACAGGTTGATTTTACCAGAACGTGTTCATAACTGGAGGATGTTCATACATTGTGATCAGATTATTTGTAGACATTACTTCTGTTTCAGATAAATATCATGCTGTGGCGTTTACAAATTTATTTTAAACAGATGTTCCTGGTCATTCTTACACATCATTTCTGTCAAAAATATTTCTGACAAAAAGCTAAGGCCACAGCCTGAGTCCCAGAACATTTTCACTGCAGTCACACATCATATAACAACACACTGGTTTCTGCTAGAACTGGAACCGGGTCCAGCAACGTGAAGAGTTACCAGAGTCCAGTCTCTGTTTGGCGTAGCGAATCCGGTGTCCCAGTTTGGTCTGGATCACTCAACATTATCCCCCTTTAGCGGCTGCATCACTCATCTTTATGTTTCTGCTCTTTGCGAGCCCGAGACGACATGAGTTTGAAGAAGAGAGCGGGCCACAGGGTGCGAAGGTAGATGGCCACAGTGGGCACAGTTCCAGCTAAAACCACGTCTTTGCTTTTCTGCCGGACAGCCTTCAGAACCGCGTCGGCAACATCCCTGGGGTCCCAACCTGATGCTGTGGTTTTATCCAAAACTGACAAGATACAAGAGTCATAAAGTGCAATTAATACAGAAATCAGTCCAAAGATCTAGTTTTAATTACTTTCAAGTCATTTGAAAGCTTCATTATAAATCTATTCCTTCTGTTAATAAGGGACTGTTTGCTCTTTGGATGCCTCACCTCCATACTTGGAGCCATCTCCAGTTACTGCATTGACCGACAGGTTGGTTCGGATGTAGCCAGGGCTGACCACCGTCACTGGGATCCCCAAGTGGCCAATCTCTGCCCGCAGGCAGGTCAAAGTAAGCCTGAGTGGCATGTTTAGATGCTGCATCTGCTCACATAAACAAAAAGGCAGACATTGAGATGCTTTACTTTCCAATGTCCTGGAGGAGAAAAACCAGCCAACTTACAAGCAGATCTGTAAGGAATGGCTATCTTTCCCTGGACGCTGCTGATGACAACGATGTGACCGCTGCGTCTCTGAATCATCGAGGGCAGGAGAGCTGCGAAGGAAGTAAAGAAACAATGATATTTAATGTTTGCGTAACACAAAAAGGCTCAGAACTTAATCTGTTCATTAACAAGTAAACTAAAAATGAAACACTTTAGATGAGCCACTCAAACTCTTTACCAACCTTGAGTGAGAGCAATGGACCAAAGTAATTGGTTTCCATAACATCCCTTTGAACAGCTATGTGGGTGTCCAGTATGTTGCCACGGTAACTGATTCCTGCATTGTTGATGAGGACGTCTATGTGTCCATAACATTTTAGGATCTCTTGGGCAGCTTTTTCCACAGAGTCTGCTCTGACCAGGTTGAAGACAACAGTGTTGGGAGTGAACGTCTGCTGGGTGAACAAAACAAAGCCAGTAAATCATATCCAGCAGTTCCCACATAGATTCAAGAACTCTGCCCTCTTTCATTAAAGTGAGGAGTTATTAATAGAGACAGTACATGCTTTATTAAATAATTGTACCAGTTTCTATTTACTATTTGACAAGATACAACTAGAAACCTCAAAAGCGACTGACTTAAAAAAAGGTGTACAGCTGTGTCAGAACATCACAGATCGTGCATCTGGATGCATTCAGATATCTGCCTACCTGGTGCTGAATGTCTGTTGAGCTTCCACTAAGCTCCTGGACCACCTCCTGCAACCGGGCTGCATCTCTTCCACACAACACAAGCCGAGCACCTGCAGCGTGGAAGACTCTGGCACACTCTACGTCATTCAAAAAAGGTAGCCATTGTTAGGAGCCTTTGTTTTAATCATCTGAAGTAAAAACAAATGAGAGGCCGACCTTTTCCAAGCCCAGAACTGGCTCCTGTGATGACCACGACTGCACCATGCATGGGAGCCCCCCGTCTCAGGCGGACCAGTATCCGGTAAAGCAGCAAGACTCCCACACTTGTTAAAACCAGAGGAAGCATTCCTCCTCCCATGATGCGCTCCATGGCTGATAATTACTCTTCCTGCTCCTCACAAACTATCTGAAGTTGCAAACCAACATTATTTTTTGTTATTTCCAACAGGAACTTTTGGAACTGGGTACTTCCTTGAGAATGTCAGTATCTTACTGATATTTTACTTTGATAAAAGAGGTTTCTTTGCTACCCTTCTTGACCCCACCTCCACCTTATTGTGCATGCAGAAACACAGCGGCATGTTGCCATTCAGGAGCAAGCTCTGCACTGGTGGCAACCCAATCCTTTAGTTGAGTCCTCTTGAGATGGTTCCATGCCTCAGACTGGACTTCTTCTAGAGCATCTTGAAACTTTCTTTACAGCAGTGGAACCTCTTTCCTTTTTGTTCTTGAGGATTTGATGAATATTTGGGTTGCAACATCAGCAGAATCTATTCTACACTTCTAATTCAATCTGAGTAACAGAATGATATCAGATGTCCTGTGCTCATAAACACTTTCCCTTGACCCGTTTAAAATATAATTAAAAGTGATGCAAGCAAAGCTAAACAAAGTACAAATGAAGTTGACTTTATGAATTTGCAATTAATTCTATCTGATCTGTGCAACTCAATGCAAATTGCCACGGGAAAAACCGAAGCAGCAACGTTTGTGAATAACAAGATATCTGACCATCTCAAAGGTTTGGACCAAGACTTTTTTGCATACAAGGGAATCCCTCTGGTGCCTTGCTCAACTAATAAATCAACACTGAAACAGGAGATTGACTGATAATAACAAACATTTTTTTTAATATAAAGTACTTCACAGTATATCTATGGTGGTGATCATATTGTTATGGTTAATTATAGCCTACAATATAACTCAGTTAACATGCTAAAATTAATAGAGATTTCCTTATTCTCTATGGTGACGGTACCATACATTACTCTGCAGCCCACACATGCCAAGCTATCTTTAGAGTAAAACAGTAGCTATTTTAATTATGATCCGATTTTATATATATTTTACATTCTGTGTGTACTCTTTATCTGATCAATATTGAAATGTATGCTTAGGACAAAGTAGAAAGTGTTAGCATAAAACAGCATAGCGTCACATACTACCAAAGGATGACACATCCCGCTAACGCTAGCTATAATTAATAGCTAACCCTAGTAACACTTGATTGTTTGTATAATTTAAATGAACTAAAAGCTCATCTAAAATGATTTCGGGCTGTAGAGAGAACAACTTGTGTTTCAGTGAAACGGAGCCCTTCCTATTTGGTTAAAACTGCAACCCGTCTGTATGTTTCTTGACGAGCTTCACTGTTTTGCGCACAACTGCCGCACAGGATTGTGGGAGGCGTAGTTGCACGTTGCTGTGGCGTTTTAAAAGAATATCCAAACAAGCGAAGGTTTTCTAAAATAAGCAGGGATTTTGCATGCTTCCACGCTTCAAGCCTCATATGAGGACATCATTCGTTTATCTTACTTTACTTTTCGTAGATCGGTTGGCTGGTCACAGTTGCCTACAAAGATTTGCATGGTTTACCTGTTATCGTAGTCCAATCTCTCTCCACAAATGATTGGTGGACGCGATTTTTTCTTGTAGTTAGTTATGGCAGGAATACTTCTAAGAAACGATTAACCTCCCCTGCTTTGCAAAGGGCGTTTCCTAGAATGAGTTTTTCCACATGATGTGTAAATAAAAACATGGAGGCCATGCTGGCATAAATGAAGTGCATAACCGGATTTTTATGTCATTTAAATTTCAAACCTGAGAAGAAATGCAAGCATTCTGCATCTTCCTGACGCACAACAAAGTCCCCACACCTGAATATGTCCGGCGTAGAGAAATGGAAAAGCAAGTCAGGAAATCTTGTTAGCTCACCTTAAATTTAACCGTGTTTGGAGTTATGTTAAAGACTGGCCGAATCATTAGGAAACTGCACCACACAATGCAACTAAGCACCCTAATAGAAATTTAAACTGATTAGTGCTAAGAATTACAGCTGATCTGTTGTCTTTTTTTTTTAACGAAATGGAACTGCTACAGGGTCCCCTCTTTATGTCAGAAAAATTCCCAAAAACTCTTGGGTTTCAGTGTAGAGTACATACTCAGCAAGAATATCATCCATTTTAGGCTTTTTCTGATTTATTGGAGCCATTCTTTTGGCAGGGTGGGACTATTTATGCAACTTCATTTTCAAAACAAGAAATGTGTGCATAGGTTTGAATTTAATGTGGCTTTTGGAGGTAGCTTTCCCTCATTATTACATCCATGTTGTGCAAAGTACCGCTGGCAGCAAAAGAGAGCCTAACCATGATGGTGCCACCACCCTCCTTTGATAGCTGGTAGACATTTGGTCTGAAACCTTACCTTGAATCCTCCAAACACACTTCTTGTCACTGTGACTATATAGCCCAATCTTTGTCTCATGTTACTGTGTAACTGTACTCCAGACAGCATTTAACTCGTTCACACAGGCAGCTGCAAATTGCAGCTTAGCTCTAAGGTGTAGCTGTTGAAGCAGGGGCTTAGTTCCTGACACTGATGTTCAGGTTCAGGGCAGGCCTGAGCGTTGGTGGTTACTGGGTTTTTCGGGAACATCCTAACCGCTCCTTTTTTCTCTGAAGGTGTGACAGTTTAGGTCACATGGTTGAAACTTGTTTAGAACTGGGTGTTTGATTAGGACGGTAATAAATAAATAAAAAAAGAACATTAAGACTGGTTCTGGATTAAAAAAAGATCAGGAATGCTTAAAATATTGTGGGGTGTCTGTTTGATTTTGATCATATGGATTATGGAAGATCAACACTAAATTTAAACGTGTGCACCCAAAATAACTGAAGTCGTTTGTTGTATGATCATTCGTACCTGCAAAAACATCAGCGTTTCCCTTAATGTTAATGTGATGAACCTGTTTAGAGGAGCTAAATAAGCTGCTCGTGTGATCTTTAAATGTGATTATT
Organism: Girardinichthys multiradiatus; assembly: GCF_021462225.1. NCBI lineage: Eukaryota > Metazoa > Chordata > Actinopteri > Cyprinodontiformes > Goodeidae > Girardinichthys > Girardinichthys multiradiatus. Next base: position 6,186,818 of record NC_061817.1, on the reverse strand, counting down.
TAAAACCAGTCCACTGGACCAGAACAGTCTTCAAATGAGCTGCTTTCTCTCTTCCAGGCATCAGAGAGAATCCGTCTACCGTAAAAGGAAAATAAAACAGAAAAGTAAGTTTGAAATATCCTAATGTTTAATTAACTGTGGTGTAATGATCAGTGACAAAGGGGTACAGCAAAACTTTGAGGGAAAGGAAAAAAGAGCCTGGTACATAAAACACATCGTCCCATTTCAAATCCAAAGTGATCCAGTCCAGAGGAACTGCAGCAGTTCCCTTTTGCTCTAGCCTGTTCGTTGTGTATCAGGGATAAAGGTGGAGAGGTCAGGGGAGGTGGCACAAAAGTACTATGTGCTGTAGTTGTCACTTAGAAGTAAAGGAAACATATGGGAAAATAACTTCTTTCTAGTTTTAACTATATCCCTCTGATCAGTTTACATGAGTGTCCACCATATGTGGAGCTAACGGCTGAGCTTTCCACTTCTCTTACATCCGGGAAGTGGGCAGGTTCTGTTTTTATGGTCGATTTTTTTCTTCCTGTTTTCATAATTGTTAATTTCTCTTCAGAGTGCACTCATACCGCATAGAGTTCATAGATCTTCTTGACGCAATACGCCAGAGCAGCCAGTGCTATCGTGTTATGGAGTCTCTTTCTGTGGATGTCATCCCTGCGTACCAACACCACGGGCGCCGATGAGGTCAATGTATGCAGCGGCAGCCGCGAGAGTTTTTGGCTGTCGTATTCCACCTGGTATTTGCAGCAGGGGTCGAACTGCCACGAGATGCCGTAGAGCGTGGAGCAGGCCACGCTGAGGGCGCCGGCGGGCAGCGCCACGTAGCGCGAGTACTCGACGGGCAGCGAGAGTGGCGTCAGGAGGCATGCGGCGCCCGACAGCACGGCAGTCTTATGCAGGCAGTTTCCCACCGTGATCCAACGGGCCGTCTCGTCGCCTATCCGCGTGGGCTCGATGACAATGTATTTGTACTGGGCCTCCAGTGCCTGCTCCAGCTCATACTCAAACTGGTCCTGCGCATTCTCCCGTTGTAGATCTCGTGTACAATGTAGCAGTCTGACGCAGCCATCACTCCCCTGTGCAGAAACAGATGGAAGGTAACTGTAAGTCAGCAGGAAAACACTCAATATAGAAAAACAACAACAAAACTGATGGCTTGTTATTTGCAGCAATTAAGGTTTTTCTGGCCGGCTTTTAATGCTGAAACTTTAACATGTATATCTCACAAAAAATACCACTTGATCTTTAGTTTGTTTTAAACAACCTCATAGTAAGCTAGTTTATGGTTTCAAACACCTAAATCCCTGAAATTCCTTGATCCTATACCTTAGGACCAGGCATGGGCTGATTCATGGATCAAAGTCTACAAGGTTTTAAAAGTTATGCTTTCAAAGCTGCTAAGCTTTTCTGTCATACCATTTTTAAAGTTTAAAGTCTTTTTAAAGAGATACTAGAGAAAGTAATAAGAGTTTTCTGTGGCTACACTGCCCTTACCCCACCTGTTGCTAAACGTTACCAGTCAGCTGGTTGAAAGACGGGTGCTACACTTTTCCCTGGGGAGGGAAAACTTGGCTGTTTAGCAGCAGGACCAATATCATGTACACATTCTTGTAATCATTCTTATCGTCATCTGTGGTGTTTTCACTGTTGGTTTTCATATAGTGAAGCTTCATCTTGACACAGTTTTTTTTTTTTTTGCCCCGTGCAAAATTTGACGTCGATTATTTTAAATGGCTGTAAATTTCAATTTCTAATGCAAACGCATTAACCTAATATCATTCAGATGTTTAAGCTTTTTCAAATAAAATCATTTGTTTTTTCAAACCTTTTTGGCAAAAACTGCTGAAACATCTGCCTTTAAGATGAAAACAGCTGGCTGGAGCAGTAGCTTGTTTCTTCTGTGATTCTAGAGATCTGGACGGCCTCAGTTGATTGGGTCCCATGTTTATCTGGTCATCAACATGAACACCGCTATGTTAACTCCACTCGCTACCTTCATGTTTAGGGCTGTTTAACTCTGCCTTCTTCTTTTTTAATGTTTGCTTTTAATTCCCTGCAGTTGATAGCTGAAGTAAAATACTTTTGGTTCTGGTTGTGTATGAAAGTACCTCATGAAGACCAACAGATTTGGCTAATTTCATTTTAAGGCATGGTCACAAAAAATATTCTGTTTATTGCTTGTTAATAAATACATAAGGCAATTTACATATTAATAAAGTGTTATTATTAGCTTATTTAAAGTTATTTAAGACTGTCAACAACAGAAAACAAAGGACTTATGCGCCAAAGAGCTCAAGATTTCATTAGGAAATGTCAGTGGTTCTAATTTTCTAAAGTAAATATCAGGGTTTTCCACCTTGAAGGAGATTTTAAAGAATACTTTTTTGTTATATCATATAAAGTGAGAAGAATAAAACACAATTAGCAACAAACACATCCATGCCCATTGGCACTGCATGGGTTGAAAGATGCAGTTTTATGACATGTTTCATTTTTACTGTTTTCTCATCAACCTCAAAATCCAACATGGCTGCCTTGCATAAAAGTGAGTCATCGCTGCAATAAAATTAATCTGCACTTCTGGTGATTTGCATTTCATTCAGTTATTTACCTGCAGTATTAGTGGACCCACAACATGTTGAAACAGTGTTTGAAAGTGGAACACATTGAGAAATATATGGTTATTAGCTTGTACAGCGATTAAGACTTAACCTAATCACTGGAAACATCAATTAGCATGTACTACTTGGAACTGGAATACTGTTAAGTCTAACATCACTTGGTCTTGGCTCTCTGTTGTCCGTTTTAGCTCATACTGGGTCGTCTGGAAATTCAGACGTTTCTGGTGCAGCAAAGATCAATGTCCTTGCACAACTCAATTTTTTGGTTCTAATTAGTCCTACATCACTTATTTTTGTTTGTATTTACCTTGAAAGTAACATTTTGTCAAGTAACTATGCAGCAGCACAAGTACCATCAGTAGTTTCAAAGCTCTAGATGACTTTACATGAAGCAATAACCTGCACAACCTAGAATTGGTTCATTTATCAAACAATGTTTCTGCGGTCACAATACTTGTTTAAACAGTCTGTGTCTCTGTAAATATCTCCAGCAAGTCTGCAGCATCAAGCACTTGCTTAGTGTTACATGCAAAAAACTGTTTCTTATTTGCCAATTAGGGGTTGCAGTTTTGAGGATTCCTATTGATACCATAAAGTAAACATAACCAGAATATAATCTGTTGTAAATTGCTTTCCGTCCCGTTAGGGACATAGCTATGGTTTATGTTTTTTTTTTTTTTTTTTTATGGCATATCCATAACTACATGCAATGTCCAGATTCCATGAAAAATTGGAAGTAATTTAGTGTTTAATTTCCGAATTTAACTATGAGGTTCCTTTTAAAAAAATAATGCAAGCTAAATGTGTTTTTTTATGGCAAAAAGTTCTGTCGCTGTTTTATTAGAATGATTATTTCAAGTCAAATCACTGACACTTATTTCAGCCAATCAAAAGCAAAACTTTTATCCAAGTTAACTCAATATGACAGCAATATGTTAAACATTTGGGAAATTAAGGATTTTGTGGATCACAACTCTTCACAACTTTTAATGTAAATAACAGGACATAAATTGCCTGAGAATTTATTAAACTATTAAAATCCCATAGCTGTCTTAATTTTAGACTTACATACAGCATCTTGGTACCATTCAAGCTGCATGAAATAAGCTAAATATGACATTGTGATATTCCTGCATATTGTGATAAAGACTGCAATTAACCCAGATTTCCCTCACCACCCTCAGTCTCCTCTCCCAGATCTTTAGCATCTCTGTCCCTAAAATCACGATCATGTACCAATATAAAGGACAAGAAGGATTCTCCATCCAACAGGGCAAATATTAACGGCAAGCAGAGTTAGAGCACATGGCATCTGACATGTTGCAGCCTATCAAATACTGTCTGTCCTTTTTGATTACAATACTGCAAACACTGAAACAGCAATGATGATGTGACTTGATCTATTGTTATACAACAAGAAGTTGCCAGAGGTAGGAATAAAAATAGAGACAAACCAATGAATGACAAGGTGTGTCATGTAGATTATATATTTCAAGCATTTAATTCTGCTAATTATGGTGATAAAAAAAAAGAATGTTGGTTATTCACGTTAATAAAATTTATATATTACACGAGGGCTGTTAAAAAGTATTTTAATACAAAAATGTCATAGTATGAATAGTTAGGCTGGGTCTTCATTTTTAATCAACATACATGTTATTGGTTTAATTGAAAAGTTCGTTCATTTTAACATATCTTTGAAAATGTTGGGAACAAACCTAATGTCAATATGTCAAAAACATATCCTCTGTTGCATGTGGATTTTACACCCAGCTCCTCCAGATCCCGCTGAGGAAATGTCAAACACGCACAACAAACGATTAAAACTAATCTAATGACAGCGCGCTACTGATCAAGCGACCATTTTTTTATGATATAAAATCTTTCCAGACGTTTTTACCCGGGGACATAATGTCCGTGAGCGGCGGGTAAATACGCACATCAGCCGCCTGCATGTCTAAAAGTTTGGAGGACTGTCCAGTTAAGTCCAGCCTCGGACGCTCGCAGCTCAGCCAGACTTCGAACCGAGTGTCCTCCGGTACATCATACTAGTTTCCGAACCGACTCGTGTGGAAATGCAACTTTTCTCCAAATTTTCTGCGGTTTTCCTGAAAGAATCCAAACATCACAGGAGCAGCTAGTTTGTTTCCCTGCTAACCACGACAGCTAACGACAGCTAACCAGGGCAAAAAAAAAATACAATTTCTCTCGTTGGCGCTAAACCCTGAACCCCAAATAAAGTGCGTGTTCGAGAACTGGATGTGACGTCGATAGAACTGTATATCATGTGGAAATAAATGGTCTTTAAGGCCAAAATTTGGAGTAACTGACCTCTCCCTGCTTACTGGGACACCGCGCCTCCTTCCCAGCGACGCCATGTTGGAAGATACGACTGTGATTTCGTTTGACGTATGGCCTCGCTCAGCATTTTGGGTGTTGTAGTGTTTAAATATGGGCAACGTGTGGCGATGGCTTCTTTGACGGACTATAGATCACATGATGCAACGAGGTCACGTGTACCTGCTGCACGTATTTTGTGACAAGATTGAGAGGTCAGGAGAGATTTGATTTTATAAACATGTAAAAAAATAACAATTGTAAATCTATTTAATTAAAAACAATTATTTTATTACAATACAACCAACTAATCAAATAAGCATTTTAGATGTTAAATCAAACAAACAGAGGATGACCATCTTAGAATAATATCGTACATACCGCTGTCTTGTATTGGATTGCGGTTTAAGGAGTATGATTCTGGACACTCACTCATATTGTGCTGTATGGATGTGTGTGTGAGGTTTCTGCCCGCCTTCCGTAACCTGACCCTCTGTGGATGTAACAAAGATAAAGGTTCAGGAATGTGAGATCGCTTTTAACCACATGCTGCGCAGCGGACAATGATGTGACAGCTTCAAGTTCCAGCCAGCATGACGCACGCTTCACGTATCAATACACATGGAACCTCCTGAGATATTTAATGCTGCTATATATAGCTATATGTATCTAATTTCAAGTCACTTTGATATTTTGTTCTATTATGTGCTTAAATTCAGTTATAAGTACCTTATTACGTTTTTATACACATTATAGTTGAAACCATAAACAATGTATATATAAAGACCAATACATTTTTTTCTCTCACTTTTCCAGTTTTATGTCAGTTAGGTTTACCAAAACTATTTTTGTTTGCTGAATTTCATAATAGAGAGATACAAAATTGTTTGTAGAAAAAAATTTTTCAAATCAGAAGTTGTCAAAAGATACCCAAAAACCTTTTATCTAAGTCATTAAGTGTAAAAGGCAATCCTACCATACACTGAGGAAATGTGTGTCAACTTCTCACAATACTTTGCTGGAACCGTGGCCCATTTCTCCTGATAAAACAGATGTAACTGAGTCATGTTTGTAGGCTGCCTTGTTCACACACTTTTTCGTGGCATTGTGATGGCCACTCCAAGACACTGACTTTGCTGTCCTTAACCACTATGTAACTAATTTGGTGATATGATTATTGCCCATTTGGGAGACCTATTATATCCATGCTTTAACTTCCTGGCTGATGTCTTGAAATGTTGCTTCACAATTTCCACACAATGTTCTTTCCTTGAGATTACACCTATTTTGAGAAGTGCACCAGTCCTTCTTTTAGCAAAAAGCCCCAATGACATAATGTTGCCACCCCTTAGGATGGTGTTCTTCATTTTAGTTTCATCAGACAACAGAGCATGCCATTGAAAATAAAGGTAATTGTTCCTCCTGTGTGGATATGCAAACTCTAATCTGGTTTTACATGTTGCTTTTGGAGTCATGGCTTCTTAAAACTGGACTTTCACTTTGAATAATGATACTCCCTTACCAGCTCCAGCAGGCATCTCCACAGGGTCTTTTTCGTTTGGTTTATGTTCTTTCCTTAGCATTCAAACCAAAAATGTTTATCTCAGGGCCACAAAACCAGTCTCTGGTGTGATGGATGGAGATTCCTATGCTGTTTATACTCCTTTAAAATTGTTTGAACAAATGAACACGGCACCATTGGCAGTACCAAAATTGTACTCAAGGGTGAACCAAATTTGTGGAGGACCACAAATTCCTTTCCTAACATTTATCTGTTTTTGTATGACGTCACACAAGGAAGCAGTGTGTTTGAGGTGGGCCTCAAACTACATCCACAGGTGTACCTCTGTTGTCTAAATCTAGATTCATACCGTTATGGTTTAGATGTTATGTTACAGAATGATAAAAATGGGACTAAATTGGGAAGCAAAAGGAAAATGATAAAAGATTTAAGTTTTTTTCCCACAAATTATAATCCAAAGGCAATTGGTTGCACTTGATTTTATTTAGGGGTAAAGGGGGTTGAATATACAATGCAAAATACACTTTCAGGTTTTACATGTAAAGAATTAAAAAACCCTGGTATAATTTTCCTCTTACTTCCCTATTATGTGCTTCTTTGCATTGGTCTATCACACAAGCCTCAATAAAACACCCTGAAGTTTGTGGCACAATGTTCAAAGAGTATGATTACCTTTGCAAAGCTCTTAAAGAGTTACGGTGTGGAGAAGCCCCAAAGAAGCGTACCACCCAGACTGTTGCATGCCCAGAGTGAAGCATGGGGGTGGATCTGTGATGGTTTGGGCTGTCATATCATGCATTCCCTTGGCCCATACTTGTGCTAGATGGGTGCGTCACTGCCAAGGACTACTGAACCATTCTTGAGGACCATGTGCATCCAATGGTTCAAACATTGTATCCTGAAGGCGGTAGTAGTGACCTGGCCACTATCCTGCAAGAAGAATGGCTTAAAATCCCTCTGACCACTGTGCAGGACTTGTATATGTCATTCCCAAGACGAATTGATGCTATATTGGCCGCAAAAGGAGGCCCTACACCATACTAATAAATTATTGTGGTCTAAAACCAGCTGTTTCAGTTTCATTGTCCAACCCCTGTAGTAATCTATTAGGACAGTTGAATGACTGATGTAATTCCTCATGCGACCACCTGTTGGCGCCAGAGTACAGCCTCAATATTATGTAAACTCCAAGACCAACTGGTTAAAATGTTCCCAAAACGGCCATAACAAAAAATCCAGATGAATTCAAATGATGCGATTAAGTCTGTCAGATGTTCTAGATAATAGTCTGAAGTGAGCCTCGTTAATATGTTCATAGGAAGAATGTTAATTATTATGAGACTGAACTATCTGATGTCAAGATGGTGATGCATTTCTAAAAGCCATACACAGTTACACGTATATATAGATATATGTCTCCATATCCATAGAGTTACATTACTCAACGTGTTCCTTTCAAATGGTGATTGTTCATCTAAGTAGAGGTGTATAGCTAAATATTTCCCACATAAGACAGACCTTGAAGCAAATACTGTACCTTGCAAAAATATTAATGGAACTTCCTGCCACATCTGGTTAGTAACCTGCTCCAGAGTGGAGTAAATGTGAGAACCTCTAAAAAGTTTTTCATACATGTTTTTAACTTGCCTTTACTTTAATACCCCTAAATAAGCCAGTTACTATCAATAAAAAGACTTAGCTCTTTAGCATGATTTCTGAATCTCTACAATTGGATTTTATTTAGAGGGTATCGGAATAAAGTCGGTTCAATAAAAATAGATGACAGACTTTTATGATTTTTATTAATAATCTATTCTGAAAACAATGCATCATTGTTTTTCAAGCATCAACTACTTTGTCTCGGTCTATCACATAAAAGCCAAATAAAATACACTGACATTTGTGGCTGTAATGTGACAAAATGTGGAAAAGTTCAAAGTGTATGAATACTCTTGCTAGGCACTGCGTAACAGCCAAATCAAATTTCTATGAATTTGAAGCGGTTCTAAATCTATTTCAACAAATCTACACACAGACTTGTGAAGAGTAGATGAGTCATTTATTCAGAACGAGTAGAGAGAAAACAGTATCAAGTATAAAACCATGTAACAAGAACTTGCTCAGAACACATATCAGGCATTGTTTTCTTTTACCAAAACAAGACAATTATTACCAAAAATACCCAAAGAAACTCACATTAAAAACACAACATGATGCCTTGGCCTGTTCATAGCCTTATGCCACATAAACTTATACAAAGGTAAATTAAAGTTATACAAAGGGACTTTTTATTGCAGTTATCAGTAGAAAGTGTGCTGGAGTGTGTTGAGTTAGCCTGAGGTATTTGTCTCCTCAACACCGACGATTGTCTACAGCAAAATCTCTAATTCTCCATATATTTTCATGTGGTGAGAAGAGAAAGCAAATTTTCTTGAATTAAAGTACGGATTAACAGACTTTACGGAATAAAAATGCCCTGAATCTAATACTGCTGTTAGTGATGGTGGTTTGAGCCAAAGTAAATACAGATAGTCCCCACTGGAGTGTTAAATAGCACTGGTATCAGGTGTTCCAACTTGGGATTTATCTTGTATCCCAGTCAGGTTGGATGTGTTCAGGTTCCACCTAACAAATCACTGCACCTTTAATCAATCAATGAATGATTTCAGGACTCAAACAATAAACTGTGTTTTTGTAAAAATGGAGAAAGGGAAATTAAGTCATTAAGAATCATTAATATATTAAGCACCAATCACAGTGGTTCCCAACGCCTCTCCTCAAGGCCCCCTGTCCTTCTCTTTGTTGCCACACACCTGACTTAAATAACTGAGTGGTTACCAGGCTGCAGCAGCACTTGATGGCATGCAAAGAAGGTCATGCAATCATTTGAATCAGGTGTGCTGGAACAGAGACACATTTAAAACATGCAGGACAGGGGGGCCTGGGGACCAGGGTTGGGAACCACTGCACTAATGCGTCAGTTTTGGCGATCACATTAAAGAAATCCTAGCTGCGTTTTAAAAAAATGCCCTTTTCATTAAAGAATTGTCATTAGTAGCACTCAGTCCTACTTAAATATTATACAGAAGAGGAGTAATATTGGAAAATATTAAAAGTAAAAATCTTTTTTAAAAATGTTATGAATGTTACCGGAACAACAGCTTTTCATCCACATACAGGTCCTTCTCAAAAAATTAGCATATTGTGATAAAGTTCATTATTTTCCATAATGTCATGATGAAAATTTAACATTCATATATTTTAGATTCATTGCACACTAACTGAAATATTTCAGGTCTTTTATTGTCTTAATACGGATGATTTGGCATACAGCTCATGAAAACACCCAAAATTCCTATCTCACAATATTAGCATATTTCATCCGACCAATAAAAGAAAAGTGTTTTTTAATACAAAAAACGTCAACCTTCAAATAATCATGTACAGTTATGCACTCAATACTGGTCGGGAATCCTTTGGCAGAAATGACTGCTTCAATGCGGCGTGGCATGGAGGCAATCAGCTGTGGCACTGCTGAGGTCTTATGGAGGCCCAGGATGCTTCGATAGCGGCCTTTAGCTCATCCAGAGTGTTGGGTCTTGAGTCTCTCAACGTTCTCTTCACAATATCCCACAGATTCTCTATGGGGTTCAGGTCAGGAGAGTTGGCAAGCCAATGAGCACAGTGATACCATGTCAGTAACCATTTACCAGTGGTTTTGGCACTTGTGAAGCAGGTACCAGGTCGTGCTGAAAAATGAAATCTCATCTCCATAAAGCTTTTCAGCAGATGGAAGCATGAAGTGCTCCAAAATATTCCTGATAGCTAGCTGCATTGACCCTGCCCTTGATAAAACACAGTGGACCAACACCAGCAGCTGACACGGCACCCCAGACCATCACTGACTGTGGGTACTTGACACTGGACTTCTGGCATTTTGGCATTTCCTTCTCCCAGTCTTCCTCCAGACTCTGGCACCTTGATTTCCGAATGACATGCAAAATTTGCTTTCATCCGAACAAAAAGTACTTTGGACCACTGAGCAACAGTCCAGTGCTGCTTCTCTGTAGCCCAGGTCAGGCGCTTCTGCCGCTGTTTCTGGTTCAAAAGTGGCTTGACCTGGGGAATGCGGCACCTGTAGCCCATTCCTGCACACGCCTGTGCACGTTGGCTCTGGATGTTTCTACTCCAGACTCAGTCCACTGCTTCTGCAGGTCCCCCAAGGTCTGGAATCGGCCCTTCTCCACAATCTTCCTCAGGGTCCGGTCACCTCTTCTCGTTGTGCAGCGTTTTCTGCCACACGTTTTCCTTCCCACAGGACTTCCCACTGAGGTGCCTTGATACAGCACTCTGGGAACAGCCTATTCGTTCAGAAATTTCTTTCTGTGTCTTACCCTCTTGCTTGAGGGTGTCAATAGTGGCCTTCTGGACAGCAGTCAGGTCGGCAGTCTTACCCATGATTGGGGTTTTGAGTGATGAACCAGGCTGGGAGTTTTAAAGGCCTCAGGAATCTTTTGCAGGTGTTTAGAGTTAACTCGTTGATTCAGATGATTAGGTTCATAGCTCGTTAGAGACCCTTTTAATTATATGCCAATTTTGTGAGATAGGAATTTGGGTTTCATGAGCTGTATGCCAAAATCATCCGTATTAAGACAATAAAAGACCTGAATATTTCAGTTAGTGTGCAATGAATCTAAAATATATGAATGTTAAATTTTCATCATTACATTATGGAAAATAATGAACTTATCACAATATGCTAATTTTTTGAGAAGGACCTGTATTAGAAAAAAAAAACATGAAATCAGTCTGAACTTGCAGCTCTTATTGAGTCCCAATGAGGACATAGACATGTAACCAGCGTTTGCTTTAAGTCTGCGGTGGGGAGAACATCCTGGAAGTTCGAGCCACCACTTTCGGGCTGCTTTGTCTCTGCAAGCCTAAACCGTGGGATTTTTCTTCAACAGTCCACGTCCACCTGACGGCCCAGCTCTGGGTTGAGATAATCTGCGTTCACTCAGTGTGCGTTTAACAATACTTGGGAGGTTTGTTGTGTTGCATCCTAAAAACCTCCCACCCAAAACATGTTGCCACAAAGTCGCTGTCTTCGAGTCTTTTTGGAGCCATGTAGGGTCATTGATAGATGTGTTCAAAGTACTTAGGCTGAGGGTTTTCTTTGACGTATTTCTGGATGTACCAGCAGGTCAAAATGAGCTTTCAGGTCCTCCTCCACCAGAAATCCATGGCTGCCTGAAAGTAAACAATGACAGGAACGTTTGAATATATTTCATCACAAACATAAACATGTTGAGTTTGCTAAATGTCCAAAGGACCTAAACTGACACCATTTTGTTGATCAGGTAAGACTACAGGTCCTTCTCAAAATATTAGCATATTGTGATAAAGTTCATTATTTTCCATAATGTCATGATGAAAATTTAACATTCATATATTTTAGATTCATTGCACACTAACTGAAATATTTCAGATCTTTATTGTCTAATACGGATGATTTTGGCATACAGCTCATGAAAACCAAAATTCCTATCTCACAATATTAGCATATTTCATCCGACCAATAAAAGAAAAGTGTTTTTAATACAAAAAACGTCAACCTTCAAATATCATGTACAGTTAGGCACTCAAGTACTTGGTCGGAATCCTTTGGCAGAAAATGACTGCTTCAATGCGGCGTGGCATGGAGGCAATCAGCCTGTGGCACTGCTGAGGTCTTATGGAGGCCCAGGATGCTATCGATAGCGGCCTTTAGCTCATCCAGAGTGTTGGGTCTTGAGTCTCTCACCGTCTCTTCACAATATCCCACAGATTCTCTAGGGGTTCAAGGTCAGGAGAGTTGGCAACCAATTGAGCACAGTGATACCATGGTCAGTAAACATTTACCAGTGGTTTTGCACTGTGAGCAGGTGCCAGGTCGTGCTGAAAAATGAAATCTTCATCTCCATAAAAGCTTTTCAGCAGATGGAAGCCTGAGTGCTCCAAAATCTCCTGATAGCTAGCTGCATTGACCCTGCCCTTGATAAAACACAGTGGACCAACCCAGCAGCTGACACGGCACCCCAGACCATCACTGACTGTGGGTACTTGACACTGGACTTCCTGGCATTTTGGCATTTCCTTCTCACCAGTCTTCCTCCAAACTCTGGCACCTTGATTTCCGAATGACATGCAGAATTTGCTTTCATCCGAAAAAAGTACTTTGGACCACTGAGCAACAGTCCAGTGCTGCTTCTCTGTAGCCCAGGTCAGGCGCTTCTGCCGCTGTTTCTGGTTCAAAAGTGGCTTGACCTGGGGAATGCGGCACCTGTAGCCCATTTTCCTGCCACACGCCTGTGCACGGTGGCTCTGGATGTTTCTACTCCAGACTCAGTCCACTGCTTCCGCAGGTCCCCCAAGGTCTGGAATCGGCCCTTCTCCACAATCTTCCTCAGGGTCCGGTCACCTCTTCTCGTTGTGCAGCGTTTTCTGTCACACTTTTTCCTTCCCACAGACTTCCCACTGAGGTGCCTTGATACAGCACTCTGGAACAGCCTATTCGTTCAGAAATGTCTTTCTGTGTCTTACCCTCTTGCTTGAGGGTGTCATAGTGGCCTTCTGGACAGCAGTCAGGTCGGCAGTCTTACCCATGATTGGGGTTTTGAGTGATGAACCAGGCTGGGAGTTTTAAAGGCCTCAGGAATCTTTTGCAGGTGTTTAGAGTTAACTCGTGATTCAGATGATTAGGTTCATAGCTCGTTTAGAGACCCTTTTAATGATATGCTAATTTGTGAGATAGGAATTTTGGGGTTTTCATGAGCTGTATGCCAAATCATCCGTATTAAGACAATAAAGACCTGAAATATTTCAGTTAGTGTGCAATGAATCCTAAAATATATGAATGTTAAATTTTCATCATGACATTATGGAAAATAATTAACTTTATCACAATATGCTAATATTTTGAGAAGGACCTGTAAACTTGAGCTTGTTGGCAAAAAGCAATTTGGGTAGTCCTTGTATAAAAAAGGCTGAATATGTGGAAAAACACCTCATGCTCAATGCTAAGTATGGTGGATGATCTGTGATGCTGCGTTTCTACTTTGCAAAGCCACAGGGAACCTATTTGGAGGGAAGGGCATCATTTACTCTTTGAAATAACAAGAGATTTCAAATGAGAATCAGGTGTCTTTTCCTAGAAAACTGTAAATGGCTCATCATTGGGTCTTTAAGCAGAATAATAGTCTATAACATTTTGCTAAATCAACCAAAGAATGACCAGACACAAAATCAACCTTTCGTTCCAGTCCCCAGAGCTAAATTCCATAGAAAATCTGTGGATTGAGCTGTCAAGAAGAGGGCATAGCAGATCCCCCTAACTCTGGATGATATAAAGAGATTGTGCAAAGAGGAATGTTCAAATGTCCCTCTCGCTGTACGCTCTCAACTAGGCTTGGGATAGCTGATAGCAATGCAAAAGTGCCCCTCCCCGACCAGTTGCTGCATCATGCTGGGTACTTCAATTATCTGTTGCTCACAGGAAAGACAAATCTGTTCGTCTGGAAATACCTTTGGTTATAAAACACAAAAAAATTGAATGAAAGTAAAAAATAATCTACAATTTTAACCTTTGCCAGGTGTTTGGCAATTCCTCTCCCTCTGTAAGCATCTGGGACCTCTGTGTGTTGTAAATCCACCGTCTTCTTCCCAACATATTCGTACAGGAGGACTGCTCGATCATGGGATCCTGAGAACACACATATTTGTGTGGTGATTGTTTTGAGGACTACGCCCTAGCAAATCAGATTCAGACTAAACTACATGAGTTAACCAGTTTTAAAACTCAACATAAACCCCCAAAGTAAACAGGAATTAATGTTTAAGGCTAGAACACAATGAGACAAAATGTGAGTAATCAGTGCCGGTCCTTGCATAAATGGCCCTCTGGGCGAGCCTCCATCTGCTAGTCAAACGAAGGAACTCGAATGAGATTCTGGGGAAGGATAAAATTTAGTGCAATTCTGCACAAGGAACTCAACCATTATCTTCCTAACGCTCTTCATTTTTCTATAAGTGTTTTTAATTCATGCCTGTGTCCTACATGTGTATTTTTTAAGCCGGTGTCTCAGCGAAATTACATAACGGTGACATAATGACAATAAGACTCTTGAATCTATTCTCAGCATCAAGCAGGGTGGTCCCAGCTCCCCACTGACTGTACATGACTAAAAGCAGACATTTGTTCAGGGCGCAACTGATAAATACGTTATATTTTCATATGGTGCTAGTGCGCCCGCATTGCTAATGCTGCTCCTGGGCAACTGCCCATATGTCCCATATCAATAAATGATACCTGTGCTAACCAGGTATCATTATGGGCTCCTGAAAAATAGTCCTGCTGGTGCTGAACAATGCGAGTGGGATACAGATCATCGTTCACAACAAGGGAAACAATGGATTGAGTAACATCTTTGGAACACACGTCACATAGCTCTACATGCCAAGCAAGTTCGACATGAAACCAAGCAGCACATATAGAGGCTACACATCAACATTCAGAAAAAATGCGGCATTTAAACTAGCAAGCAAAAGCAGTTAGGTTAAAACGTAAAACAATTCTAAAAAAGGAATAAACCAGACATCTCCTACACCTAGGAGAGTTAAAAAGCCTGTAGAGCCTCCGATTTTAAGAAGAAATATGTCCGACCTAAGTTATTGATAGGAGTTATAATTGAAAGAGTTTATTTTATACAAAAGCCAATCGATGCACCAGCTTTTGTGAAGCTCTACTGCCATGGCTCAGACCTCTTTCCCACTGAGCAGAACAAGGCAGCTGTGCATGAAATGGCAGCTGGAGTCCTTCATCAGAGGGGGGCACGACAACAATGTTAGCAGAGCAGGAAGCTAACGTCACAAAGCTAGCACCCTGTTCCAGCCTTCAGCCTACCGTTCAGCCTTATGACAAACTGCCGACGCTTTTTATCGTGTTCCACCTGAATCTGAGAGCTGTTCGCCTCAAACACATTGGCCTGAGCCATTTTCGCAGATCTGTTGGGCTTTCTCTGCAAACCAGATATGGCTACATGAGACGATGAAGATGATGATGATGAACGGTTTGGATGAAAACACTCGGTTCGACCGAATCAGCTGTGAGGTCCAGTGACGATCAGCCAATCAGGTGCGGAGATGTCACAGCGGTGGGACTTCCGAGAATGATACGAACCGTTTGGCTCTGCTCACCACAGTAGTATTGTAATGCATTAGTACTGCTTTTACCTTTCATTTTTAAGCTTAACTGGGAGGTGTGATTAGTATGGATACATAAATGCATTGCAGGTCAAATTATTGATACTAAAAGTGATGAAATAAGATTTTCCCTCAGGCATCATATTTAAAAAATAGACTGTACAACTATGGCTGTCACAATGCACCATCCCTTTGTTTTTAGTGACAGGCCGGGTCCCGGTTTTTCAGCACATCTGAGCGTTTGCATGAGTATCTTTGAGAACTACTGCATCAAACAGCCCATTATGTACAGTGTGTCAAAGAGCACACACATTATTGGGGGTATGGTTGGCTTGTCTGGTCTTTCACTTAATAGGCAACAAAATAAATTAAGAAACTTTATTTCAATTTCTGTACTGTAGTGTTGCTTTTGTCATGTGTTTTCACTTAAATGATGAATAAATTATGTTGTATCTATTGGATCAAAAAGACAAGACGTCTCAACGAAATTACCTATATAAATCAATATTATACAAAGATAAAATAACATAACTTAGGATTTCCCTGATATTTGTTCATTTACATTCTTTAGCCTAAGCCACAGTTTGCCAAAAGAACTAATAAAAACAATAAAAATCCCAGTATTATACATATTCTATGGCACAATGAAAGACAGTCATTTCTTAGATTCTCTATATGACTGAAATGAGGAATAAGGTTGCACACATATTCAAATATAAAAAGGAATGGCCTCTTGTGAGGAAAATGAAAGTTTTAAAATGCCCAAACCAAAACCATCTCTAAATCTTATAAAGTCTGTGCAATGACCTTAAGAGGGCTTGTGGACAAGAGGTGTATTCAAAATCTGATAGACTTGGAGAATTTTGCATGGTAGAGAAGGTTGGTGCATCAAGTTGTCTAAAATCACAGCGTGGTAATCCTATCAAGGTGTTGGGCTAATCCTACAAAACTCTAATGGAGTGTGTCAAGTCTGTGTAGGATTAGGTGTGGGTGAGTCTTTGTGTGGGTTTCTCTGGGAGTCTTTGTGTTCATCTGTCTGTGATTTATTCCACAGTTTCTGCCAGACAGACTAACGTTTTTTCTTAGCACGGTATAAATTGGTAGATAATACTTTGCATTTTTTGGTTCTTTAAAAGCTTTTTATTAATTTTGTAGCTAAAAATGGCATCCAAAAAGCAAAGGTAAGTCAGCAGGCATTAAGATATGATTTATTACATAATGTAAATCAGTCAAATATTGCATCTTTGTATAAAAGATTGTAAGGCGGATATTGTAGAAAAACAAGGTTACACAAATATTGTGAAGGTTCCCATGATATGACATGATTATCTGCAGTCTGTTTCTTTAGCAGGTGGAACAAGGCACTGGTAACCACGAAGACTAACACACCTGTGCAGAAGGACCGAGAAAATGTAAGTTTTAATACATAAAGATCCAGCTGGTGATAAAGGGGTCCCCATAAAAACACTAACTGGTTTTTAAGCAATTATCTATTTAGACTAGGACTGTTGAACTATCCAGAGCAGACATATTAGTCATCCAGCAACCAGGAATATGCTGTATTCATCTATATGAATATTATGTATCTAACACATAAAGCATCCCATTTTTACTTTATACCAGGGATAAAATAGTTCTGTTTTTTTTTTTTTTTTTTAATAAATATCTTAAACAGGATATAAAAGGCTGTGGATATAAAAGTGCTTTTTAATATGAGCACAATTTCTTCTGTTGTATAACGTGAGATCTGCATGTGTTTTGACAGATTTATGCTGCTGTAAATGGCTAAAGATCTGCTTGGTGTATTTACAGTCTGCACAAATTGCTAAGTCAGGCCTCCTCAGCCTTCTTCCCATTGATTTCTCTTGCTTTTGTGCTTCAGCCACAGATTCATTACTTCTGCAGTTGTTGAGGTTGCATCTCCAAACACTGGAGTTGACTGCCTATGTGTGTTGGCACTCAGATGGTCAAGTGTGATTAACTCTAAAGTGTGTGTGTGTGCCTGTTTCTGTCTGTGGCCTCAGTGTGGGTCAGATGGTACTTAAGTAAATTAAGAGCTCTTGTCAGGATTAAAAGCTTCTCCCTGAGGTTTATTGGATTGTATGTGTCAAAAAAACTGAATCTGGGTTGGGGATGAGCATGTGGTGTGGTGTTTGACATTTCAACTGAGGAGACATAAATATATTTGACATAGTTTTTGAGAAAAGTCTTTTCTTTTTTTCTCTGAAAGAAGGTTAGAGCGTGTGTTGGAGGTAAACAGAACTCCAGCAGCGCCCCTAAATCCAGTGGGAAGAGCAGCAAAGGATGTGACTCGACAGCTGGTGGTAAAGTTGTTGGTAACAGAGGCAGATCAGCCACCAGGCTACCAGACCATCATCGCAGCCAGCAAAACCAGCTCTCCGCCTGCAGAGCAGCCGCAGCTTTTCCTCGCTCCAAGCCTCTTCTTTCACCGCCACTCCGTTCATGAGAGGCAGCCGCTCACTCAACCGACTTGATGAAAAATCCGCTGGTAAATACTCTGTTTACCAACTCCTGAGTTCATTTGAACTACCATGAGCATTTGTATGAAGGTCTATTATGCATGCATTATAATAACTTTCAGAAAAAAGAAAATCTATTTGAGATGCTTTGATATTTATCTGAGCGGCTTTCTGGTTCTGCAGAAAATACATACAACACTAACGCAAGTTCACAAGTAAGAAAAGGACAACGTCCAGGGAGGACAACACTGGATTCTAGCAAGCTGTTATCTTCCGTGGAGAGAATAAGGTTAAGGTTTATGCATTGTATTTTGAGGGTTTTCTTTTGGTGTTTTCTCTCTGAAATGCATAATTTTCCCGTGTTGCTGATTTAATTGTTTCTACTATTCTCAACATTGGACAGCAGCTTCACTCAGCTGCAACCACCTTCCTCCTCTGTGGTCTCCACTGCTATATGTCATCCTCAGACCACCAAAGAAAAGAAGCAGGTACATTATATGTCTTCATTTCCATTTCAACTGCAGTTTGAAATTACTTAAATCTTGTGTTTCTCTTAAAATATCAAGTTTCAATGATTGGTTTTCAAACACTTTGGTCTAATTTGTGGGGTTATATTAGAAATGCATGATTATCTGGATTAGGTGTCTGCAACCTGCAGCTCTGGCGTTATATGTGACCCTTTCGTGGCTTTACAGTGACTCTCCCAAATGAATAACTGAACAAGTATTTTATAAAGGTAATAGTAAAATTAAATTTTAGCAGTCCTTTTTCTGAATATCTCCACAACTGTCTCAAACTAATGGTAGCCTACAAAGAATGTTTTTACTTCTTGATAAGTCCTTTTGTGTTTTTAAGCCACTTTTTAATGTGGGAAATCTTTCTTATAAATGTAAGGAACTCAACTAGTTTCAATTTATTCAAGAACGTGCATTTTTCTCCCTCCTCAATAATACATTATAAAATTAACCATAGTTCTTTAAGTTCAAAATAATACTGGAAAATATATAGATATATTCATAGCTTTTTTTCCAGACTCAATGTGGTTTTACAAAGGTAGCACTCAAGAAGAGAGTATTTCACCGCATGGGCATTTCAAAAACTGATAATTTCCTGAAAATAGTGATGCAGAAAACACTGAAGTAACTGCAGGAATATCTAGCAAACACTAGTTGTGTTCTATCTCCTTTAATCTATAGGTGCCTGGTCTAGGAAGTAGGGTTGAAAAAAACAAAAGCGTCTTCTTCCAGATATGAATAAAATCTTCTAAAACCTTTAGTCAGAATGTGTAGTGGTCTAATGAAACCAAACTGGAACTTTTGGGTCATAATTCCAGAAAGTAAGATGGCAAGACAAGAACAGCATACCTACAGTGAAACATGGTGGTGACCGCATCATGCTCTGGGTTACTTTCCCTCTGATGAAACCGGACCTTTGGTCACGGTGGAGGAAACATGAACAGTTCCTAAAATGTTTTGAACCAAAACCTTCAGGTATCTGGCAGACAGTTTAAGACAAAATAAATTTTATCTTTTAGCATCACAGTGATTCCAAGCATACGTCCAAATCCAGAAAGGAATGACCTTATGAAAGGGAAATTAAGGTTGGCCAGAGTTCAGAACTAAATATGACAGAAAATCTGTGCAATGACCTGAAAAGGGATGTTTTCACAATCTAATAGATTTGGAGACCCTTTGCAAGGTAGAGTGGAGAAATATGTTGGATACTGATAGACTCCTACCAAAGAAAACTGATTGCTTCAACTATTTTGAGGGTATGCACCCAATTATTGCCTTTTTTAAAATATTTTTGTTCAAAAGTTAGTTGCTTTTGAGATGACTAGCAGATAAAAATGTTGCATCTTACTGTGTGTGGAAAAGGGTATTGATTGATTCATCATGGTCTAATTTTTATTTTAGACATAAAAAATGTTCCTTTTAACAGGGTTGTATACACATTTAAGAAGCACTGTAGGTCAGTCACTAGAAGATGCTGGAAATAAGTGTCTATTTCTGTTCCCACAGATCAAAGATGGGGTGTACACACTGTGTGCAATGACCGCTGGGTTAAAAGGCAACTGGGTTCAAGCTGTTTTTAAAAATGTGCAGGCCAATCATACACAACGCGACGCAAGGTAGACTTGGTGTTATTCCCATAAGTAACTAATTGCTTTTGTCAATTCTTTCAGTACAGTATTTTCCTTTCATCTCAGAAGTGGAGGCTGTTGTGAATTACGTTATAAAGTACTGTAATCCTAATCTGTGTTGACATTTAACCCTTTGTGTGAAGGAATGTCATTCTTCCTCCCAGCTCCCTTGCAGAAAGTAAAGAAGATGATCTGGAAGACTGTGAAGAGTCACGCGAATGCCAGCAAGAACTGACGTCCACACAGCATCTAGAAGGAGCACAAAGCCTGGCTGATTTAGACTCGTCATCCTCTCGTCCACTTCGTTTCACCCTCTCCTCCACATGTGCCAACACCTGCAAATCTTCCACAGCAGGTGGAGGAGATTGATGAAGCTCAGACTGTGGAAACCACCAAGACTGGTGAGTTATGTCACCGACTCAGACAAAACTGTGATGTTTGACTTAGACAGTAGTGAAGTGTAAGATCCATGCTGGTTGTATTAGTGTAATAAACTGATGATGTGTGGAATATTTATTCTTTAGTATTTAACACAACAAACATTTTTCTTAGTAAATCTATTTCTAAAGGGAATACTGACATGAAATTCACACCAGATGTCGTTAACGACCCGAATAATCCACACATACGAAGGAATTACAGCTTCAAGACTTCTACTGGAAGGAGAAACTAGTGGCATACATTTCTTAGGTGTGGTTTGGACCCATTCTTCAAACTGTCTTCAAATCTTGAGATTCTGGGGTTCTATTCACTCTGATGTTCAATTACTTGCATAGAGTTTCAGCCGGATTGACTAGCAGCTTTATTTTCTTCCCTCTGAAATCAGTTGCGTTTTCATGCCTTTGTATTCGGCACCCTTGTTTTTTTTTTAAATCCACCCTTGTCTCATCTTCAGATCCTCATCAAGAATCTCTGCTAGTACCATATGCTGAAAGACAACCCCACACCATGATGCTCCCACCCCCAAACCTCTCCGTTGGTGTAGTGTTACCGCACTGATGTGCAGAGCCATTCCTCCTCCAAATATGTTGTGTGCATTGACATTTAGAGTGTTCAGTTTTGGTCTCATCTAACCAGACTATAATCTCCTGGTATTTCTTTGTCCAGATGTTGACACGCTCCAACATACCTTTGAACAGAGCATGCAGAGTTGCCATAGTGGCTGAGGTTATTTCTTTGAAACAACTTCACCTAATTTTAGGCCTTTCTGAAGCTCTCTGCAAGTTCTCATAGACTCTAGGACAACTTCTCTGATTAGTTCCTTTTGACTTCTCTATCTTCCCTGGAGCACCAGATGATGGCTGGTTGATGACAAAATGTTTTTAACCTGTGGATTAAAGGCCCATTGGTGCCCACTGGAACATTAAGATATTAAGAAATACGACTATAACTAATACCATATGTATGTTTTGCAACAATAAGGTTGTGAATGTCTTTTCTTCATGTGTGCAATACTTATTCTCTGTGTTGTTCCACTTTATTACACATACAGTGCTGCAAAAAGTATTTGCTCCCTCACAAGGTTCTTCTGCTTTTGTTATTTTGCCACGCTTAAATATTTAAGGTCATCAACACGTTATGGGATTAGACACGTTAAGTCAATGGAAAATGCATTTTTAAATGATGATTTCATTCATTCGGGCTTGGCCCGGCCGGGTCCCGCGAGGAGCAACCCGGCCACCAGGCGCTCTCCGACGAGTCCCGACCCCAGGCCTGGCTCCAGGGTGGGACCCCAGCTCCGCCGTACCGGGCGACGTCACGTGCCTTGATATGGTGTGGGGTTGCCAAGCCCGAACGAGAGACGCGAGGCCATCCCCCAGTGGGCCCACCACCTGCAGGGGGAACCGTGAGGGACCGGTGCAAAGAGGATTGGGTGGCGGACGAAGGTGGAGACCTCAGCGGCCCGATCCCCGGATGCTTAGGCTGGCTCTAGGGACGTGGAATGTCACCTCGCTGGGGGGGAAGGAGCTTGAGCTTGTGCGGGAGGTCGAGAGATATCGACTAGAAATAATCGGGCTCGCCTCCACGCACAGCGTGGGCTCTGGAACCCATCTCCTTGAGAGGGGTTGGACTCTCTTCTACTCTGGAGTGGCCCACGGGGAGAGGTGGCGGGCTGGTGTGGGTTTGCTTGTTGCCCCCCAGCTCAGCCGTCTCGTGTTGGGGTTTACCCCAGTGGATGAGAGGGTTGTATCCCTGCGCCTTCGGGTTGGGGAGAGGTCTCTGACTATCATCAGCCTACGGGCCGAGTGGTAGTGCAGAGTACCCTGCCTTCTTGCGTCCTGTCGGGGGTGCTGGATAGTGCCCCCTCCGGGGACTCCATTATTCCTGCTGGGGACTTCAACGCACACGTTGGGGAACGACAGTGACACCCTGGAGAGGCGTGATCGGAGGAATGGCCTCCCGATCTGAATCCGAGTGGATGTTTTGTTATTGGACTCTGTGCTAGTCACGGATTGTCCATAACGAACACCATGTCAAACATAAGGGTGTCCATCAGTTGCACTTGGCACCAGGACACCCTAGCAGGAGGTCGATGCTCGACTTTGTGTCGTATCATCAGACCTTCGGCCGCATTTTTTGGACACTCGGGTGAAGAGAAGGGCTGAGCTGTCCACTGATCATCCCTGGTGGTGAGTTGGATCCGCTGGAGGAGGAGAAAGCCAGACAGACTTGGCAGGCCCAAGCGCATAGTGAGGGTCTGCTGGGAACGCCTGGCGGAGCCCTCGGCCAGGGATGTATTCAACTCCCACCTCCGGGAGAGCTTCGACCAGATCCCGGGGGATGTTGGAGACATAGAGTCCGAGTGGACCATGTTCTCTGCATCTATTGTCGATGCTGTTGCCCATAGCTGCGGCCGTAAGGTCTGCGGTGCCTGTCGTGGCGGCAATCCCAGAACCCGGTGGTGGACACCGGCAATAAGGGATGCTGTTAAGCTGAAGAAGGAGTCCTATCGGCTGTGGTTGGCTTGTGGGACTCCTGAGGCGGCTGTTGGGTACCGTGAGGCCAAGCGTGCTGCGGCCCGGGCTGTGGCAGAGGCAAAAACTCGGGCCTGGGAGGAGTTCGGTGAGGCCATGGAGAAGGACTACCGGTTGGCCTCGAAGCGATTCTGGCAAACCGTCCGGTGCCTCAGGAGGGGGAAGCAGTGCTTCGCCAACACTGTTTATAGTGGGGGTGGGATGCTGCTGACCTCGACTCAGGACATTATCAGGCGGTGGAAGGAGTACTTCGAGGATCTCCTCAATCCTGCCATCACGTATTCCGTGGTGGAAACAGAGGCTGGGGACTCAGGGTTGGACTCTTTCATCACCCAGGCTGAACTCACCGAGGTGGCAAGGCTTCGGGGGTGGATGAGATCCGCCCTGAGTACCTCAAATCTCTGGATGTTGTTGGGCTGTCATGGTTGACACGCCTCTTCAACATTGCGTGGC
>NC_061817.1:6130114-6162941 GCF_021462225.1 Girardinichthys multiradiatus | reverse complement strand
GCATCTATACCGGATGCCTCTTGGACGCCTTCCTCGGGAGGTGTTCCAGGCACGTCCCACCGGGAGGAGGCCCAGGGGACGGCCCAGGACACGCTGGAGGGACTTTGTCTCTCGGCTGGCCTGGAAACGCCTTGGGCTCCCCCTGGAGGAGCTGGAGGAGGTGTCTGGAGAGAGGGACGTCTGGGCGTCTCTGCTGAGTCTGCTGCCCCCGCGACCCGGTCCTGGATAAGCGGAAGACGACGAACGAACGATTTCATTCATTAAAAACAAAAGCTATTCAAACAAGCCTGGCCCTGTAAGGAGATGTTATTGCTCCCTTGACAGGCTAACTGGTTATTCCACCCTTGGCATTAACACCATTGATCATGACTTGTCATGCCACACCATCTCATGCTGATTTAGGTCTGATCTTTTACTAAACCCCCTAAAAAACTTCCTTTGAGTCATTCAGAGATGACTTGCAGGCTGTTTGCTCAATAACCCAATTGCACTTGGGCATAAGGTTTTGAACGGTTGGCTTGGCATTCTCCATCAGGATTTCTGGTAGAGAGCAGAATTCGTGGCTCTGGAAAGTCCAGGTCCTAAAGACTGTCCTTTTAGGTCCACTGATGCAACTTTGCCCAGCCTCTTTCTTATTGTTGAATCATAAACACTGACCTTAATATGTTGGGCAGGTGAAGCATGTAGTGCTTTAGATGTTGTTCAGGGTTCCTTTGTGACCTCCCGGATCAGTTTGTAGTGTGCTTCTGGGGTAGGCCGCACTCCTTGGAAGATTCACCACTTTTCCATGTTTTCACATGTGGTCCTGAAATGGGATTGCAACCTTTTCCAGACTTATAGATGTCAATGACTTTGTTTCTGTTCTTGAACTTTCTTAGACTGGGGTGAGATGTGTTGCTTTTTCAAAGTTTGGCTCCATATAAAGAATTTCTTGCTTCCACAGGTCTGACCCTAATCACCTGATTAGGGTCAGACCTGTAGAATATATACTGAACTCAGCTTTTCAAAAGAGTGATGCTCATCGCGGTAACTCCATGATTATTATGTCAGGTTAGTACTTTTTCACGTGGGGCCAGGCTGGAATTGTGTGTGAATTTCATGTCAAAAGCCTCATTGGACATATATTTGCTGAGAAAATGTCGATGTGTTAAATTACTCACCTTCCCCATATATTTCTCCACAAACTAAAAAGGAAAGACAGTGTAAACATGAAGGTCTGTTCTTTATTATTTACTTCCTTTGCTTTTGTACAGCAGGTGTGATAGACGCATCCATATTCTTTTGAAGGATTCCAGAGTGACATCTCTTCTTCCACGGTGGTGCTGTCAGATGGTGAAGATTTCAAGGAACATACAGATACCGAGACGGCAGCTGAGCAACCGAGTTCACAGGAATGTGAAACTAAGCCGCAGCATGGAAGAGCAACAGGTATCGGTGAATCCCATGTGTGCAAAGGACCAGGAAGCACTACAAACAGGGCAACTTGTCAAAGAGGTGAGATGAAAACTGCAATTTCACTCGCTATACAGGTGAGAAAGAGAGAAAAAAAACCCACCCATATAACTGCTGCAAACTGCAGTTCTTTTAAAAAATCCAACAGGACTAACAAAAAATAGATTGAATGTTTTTTAGTAGATTGTACATTAAAAAATTAGGATTTTGTGTAAAGGTTTGATTCTATTTTTCCAAAGCTACAACAAACACAAAGAGAACTATCACAAATTCAACAAATAAACAAGAATCTGCAAGACGAGCTACAACAAGAAAGAGAGAATAATTCAGGGAAACTTCTTTGTGTACAGGTAAATCAATATTAAAAGCATCTAAAGATCTAAAACCATATTTAAAGTGCAGCCAAATTAATGGGCATCCCTGGTAAAGATGTGATGGAGAAGCTGACTGTTATGAAGTTAGAGGTCTCTATTGTGCCAATTTATTAGATAATCTTTTTTTTTTTTCCTAATATTTTCTGCAAAAGGACATCAACTCATCTCCAAACCAAGCCTTAACTTTCCAGAAAATTGCAGAGAATAAATCACATCGCTGCAAATGGGAAGTGAAGAACTGAAGAGGAGTCAGGAGGAGGCCAAGGAGGCAGAGCTTCGACATAGAGTCGACCTCTTGGCCCAGCAGGCACAGCTGCTGGTTACAGGGGACGCCACGGCGCTCGCTCAAATGCATCTGGATCAGGATCGGCAGCGGTTCCTGGAGCAGCAGCAGGAGTGGGAGCACCGTGTGGCCTCCCTGGAGGACCAGTTGAACATCAGTGAAGAGAAGAGGAGGGAGACACAATCCCAGGTGGTCCAGCTGCAGCAGGAGCTGCAGGGCCAACAGAGACTCCAACAGGAGGCCGAACAGCTGCAGAAACACCTCCAAGAGATGTCAGCTCAGCTTCGTACTTATGAGGATGCTCAGGCGGAGAAAGAGGCCCGGTTGCAGAAACACCTCTTGCTCCTCCAGGCGAGTCAGGAGAGAGAAAGAAGGAGCCTGGCTGCCAGCCTGGCTCAGGCTGAGGGACATTCCCAGGACCTGCGGAACAAACTGGAAAGGGCCGAGCAGCAGCTGGAGAGCCAAACCAAGACTAAGATGTGGACCAGGCAAATCGAAGAGGCGCAACAGCAACTGCAGCAGGAGTTGGCATGTACAGTATCAGCCATGCAGCGCCTGCAGAAAGAACGGGAGCAGTTAGACCATC
The DNA here is from genome assembly GCF_021462225.1 of Girardinichthys multiradiatus. NCBI lineage: Eukaryota > Metazoa > Chordata > Actinopteri > Cyprinodontiformes > Goodeidae > Girardinichthys > Girardinichthys multiradiatus. The sequence goes on along the minus strand of NC_061817.1, from coordinate 6,160,246 downwards.
GCTGTCAGGAGCTGCAGAGCCAGCTGTCAGAGGCTGACAGGGAGGTGGGCAGGCTGCAGGATCGGCTGAAAACAGAAGAGACACACTACTACAACCTGGAGCACTCATATGAGAAAGTCTGTGAGGAGCTGCAGGTGGCACTGGGCAAGGTGCAGCAGAGGGAGTCTGAAACACAGGACATTCGGGAAGGCTATGAAAGACTGCTGGACAGGAAGGAGCAGGAACTGAGTGAGGTGCTGCTGAAAATGGAGGTCTTGGGTAACAGCTTAGAGGAGACAGAAGTGAAATTGAGCGAAGTGATGAGAGTTTGCACCTGTTCTTCTCCTAAGCTGAAGGATAAAGACAGACAACCAACACTTGAGCCTCCAAGCTCTCTGTTGATGAAGGTCTTCCAAGGAAACGACAGCAATTCTCTGGAACATGCAAGAACCCGTTCTCGCTCAGTGGATGCATCGTGCCAATACATTACCGCTGCCGGAGATGATCCAGAAAGATTCATGACTGTAATCCAGCTGCTTGAAACTAAGCTGTTCATCACCGAGGAAAAACTGAGAGACATCACTCAGAGACTGGAGGAGCACCAGGGTCACGTCAGCTGCCAGGACCCCCACCTGTGGTCCCAGCTGACCCAGAGCCGCGCTGCGGCCCAGCACCTCAGCCTGCTACTCCACAGTCAGGCCAAGCAGAACCAGCGCTTCGCCCAGGAGACAGAGTGCTGCTGCAGGATGCTAGTCGGAAGGTTTCAGGTGGCTCTGAACGTGGTCCAGGCCTGCATGGAGAGACTTCAGGCCACTCCCGTCAACATCCCCGACATCGAGAGGCATCTGGCCGGGGTCGCTGTCTGCCTTCAAAAAGGGGAGAAAGAGGCAGAGAGACTTCAGCAGGAATCACGCAGTGCAAGCAAAGAAGAGGGCAAGATCCTCAATGATGAGAAATTAGCTGGAGTTGAAAGAGACATTGTTTCTAAATTTACCAACACCCAACCCTCACATGATATGTCAGATGTTGGGAAGTATTTGATCAAGGAGCTGTTTGTTGTAGAGAAAATGGTTTCTGTCTTGCAGAATCAAAATGGGATTTGTGAGTTATCTGCAGTGAAAAAAGAGGATAAAGGTGATGTGGTTCATAGTTACAAAAACTTCATCTCTCAAATCTTGAGCCTAAAAGCTGAAGAAAGGATGGAGTCTAGGAGAACCGAATGCGACAGCGATCAGCTTCTAGAGAGCGTGATTGGAAGGTTCTGTGCTGAAGCTGAGCTCATTTACGCTGCTTTAAAACTTCAGCAACAGAGCGTGACTCAAGTGAACGGTCATGATCAAAGGGAAGGCCTGGCAGATATCAGCCCCTCTGAGTTGTCTTCTTATGAGGAGCAAGTTAAAGGTTCAGACGAAGCTGTAAAAAAGTTGGGGGAAGCGAGAGAAAGAGGTTTGTTAGAGCGAATTGTGTCTCGGCTGCAAAAGCGAGCTAAATTCTTAAGCCAGGTTTGCCAGGAGCTTTCAGATAACCACACACAGGTCCAAGAAGGTATAAACCACAGTGGGGACAATGTTTCTGAAGCTGATCTGATGTTTTTCCAGGAGCAGGTGAAGTTGATTTATTTATCTGACAGGCTTTATTCAGACATAAATCAAGAGTTTCAGCAAAGCAAGGCATCACAGAACAATCCCCAAGATCTTTGCAAAGAGCAGGAGCTCAGCTGCTTGATGCATGAGCAGGAGGTGTTAAACGATGCCTTAAACCAGCTTCAGGAGGACAACAGTGTACTGAGAGAGGAATTGGAGCGAGCTACGCAGAAGATAATGTCAGTGGATATTGGAAACCAAAGACTCCTGGAAGACATGCAGAAAATTGAGGATTATCACAAGGAACAGAGACAGAAACTGGAAGCAGAGTTTCAAGAGAAGATAAAGGAACTGCAACAGATCCATGAGGAGGAAATGAAGCAGTTGCATGGCTACTACTCCAAATCTGGTGTTTGTAAAGAAAGACAGAACCAATTCTGCACAGAGGAGGTTCCTCCTTTAACAGGAGGTACCTCCTCTGTGCCTGACCAGGCTGTCTCAGAGAGTAACGTAAAGGAGTTCAAAACCATAGAAGCCGATGGAGTCACTGTGAGAGAAGCTTACCTGAAAGATCTGGAAAAGCTGCAGGTAATAAAAAGATTTTTTTATGAGATTTATATTGATTTTTAAATCATTTACTGCTTATTTTCTCCTCTGTTGAATATAGGACAGCTCTAGGTGCTTCTCAAGTCATTTCTCAGAAACTGTTTTGAAATGTTGTTTCTATTGTGTCTTTAATGGCTGAGTAAAAAATGGTGGTTGTTAAACACAGTGTGTCTACAATGCCTTGCAAAAGCATTCACACCCCTTGAACTTTATCACATTTAGTCAACAAATACAAACCTCAATGTGATTTATTTGGATTTCATGTGATAAACCACACTAACAACACATAACAGTGAGGTGGATGAAAAATGACGGTTTTCAAAACATTATCATATAAAACAAATGATTTGCAGTTGGTTTCAGCGCCCCTGCGTCAATATTTAGTAAAACTACTGCCATATGTCTTTTTAGCTATGTCTTGACCAGCTTGCAAAGCTAATAACATTTTACCTATTCTATATATAGACTTTGACTAGGCTGTCTTAACATATGAATATGCTTTGATCTAAGCCATTCTGTTGTAGCTCTGGCTGTATGTTTAGCGTCGTCCTGCTGTGAAGCAAAGCTTCGTCTGTCCAACAGACCAAATATATTATTGGCATGTAGACTTTGCATGTATTGCACTTAGAATGTAAGATCCTATCAAAATATTACATCCAAGCAAGCTGTTTGTTCACTAATGTTCCCCAGCAGAATCTCTGAGGTCTTCACAGAACATCTGCAGTTATACTTAGTTTAAATTACACACATAGATGTTATTTACTAATTATATGACTTCTGAAAGAAACTGGCTGCACTGGATTTACTAAGAGGTATCAGAATGAGGTTTAAACAGTGATCTGAGAGAAACAGTCGTGGCTGCTCATGAATCTGAAGTTGTTAGTGAGAACATTTCCTGATCTATTATTCTAATGCAAGAAAGTGGGAACATTTTTATTTTTTTCTTCTGAGTTTGGATGATTTTGAAATCAAATAGAACAAAAAATGTAATACCTACATACGGACGTATTCTTCTAACTGCACTATTGGAAATGCTTACCTTGTTTAAGCTGCTGAGAGAATGCATTTTTATTGTGGGAGACAGAAACCTGGAAAGCTTTGGCTTGCAGAGTAGCAGGACAAACCCTGGTGCTTTGCAGAGAAGCAGAGCAGGCCCAAGGCAAAAGCAACGAAGCCACTACTATAGCCCCCAATCATCAGGTCTCACCCATAAATGCTTGAATTTTAGCCAACCTTAGATGTAAAAATTGTACATTGGTTTATTGAGAATGAGAATACTGTTACATTTGATTGTGACGGATTCAGCATACATAAATAAAGAAATGCAATTGTTTAAAATTTTAATTTAAGATGTAAAGGAACTGAGAAATGTTATTTGTGAAACCGCAAAGAATAATCTCCACAGTTAGATAGTTGTGTTAACATCGTTACAATCTGATGTTATGAGATTCATCTTTTCTTCTTGTTTAAGCTTGGTTTGTCCACAAATATGTCTCAACGAATAATTAATAAATGTCCATGTTTGCTATTAAGCAAAGCCAATTAAACTTGGCTTCCTCTCCCAGAATCCACCAAATCCGTATTGAAACTCTGTTAGTGGTGGTGATGGTCTTAACAGGAAATGGGGCCCAAAATCAAATTCTGCTTAAGACCCCATACAACCTTGGGCCACCCCTGCAGAGAAGAAATCTACTTGGAGAATTTAGTTCATGTTGCAAAACCTCACATCTGGCAGAAAAACAAAGGCATCAGCACAAATACTTTATACCTGTTGTCAAGCATGGTCGTGAAAGAGGAAAGATTTTGACATCTGTTCTTCTTCTGAGGTTAAAGACCTAATGATGACCAAATTAGTATTTTTGTTTTTAATTTTATTTTCTATTTTAGCAATGACAGAACTGTCTGCTTAAATGGTCTTTGTTACTAGTTGACTCATTTTACTACAGGCTTCATGTGATCTTGAGTTTGCTGCAATGGAAGGAATGCACAAGAAGGTTATAAAGGACCTTCAGCAGGAGCATCAAAAGCAGGTGGCTGAACTCCTGAAGGAGAAAGACCAGCTCCTGCAGGAGGAGACAGCTGCTACTATGTCGGGTAAATACAGTTTTAACATTTTGTCAGTTTCTTCTTCTTAGAGACATTTGTGCATTGGGAATTGTAATTTTTGAACGTTTAATGTGAGAATTGATTCAGAAAAAGACAAAAAATAACCTTGAATTTCCAGGAATTGAAATTTTTATATGGATTCTACTTTTTGCAGCCATCGTAGCATTGCGGCGAGCCCATAAAAAGGAGCTAGAGAGAAGCAGACAAACTCAGCAGATCAGGGAGAGTGGAGACATCACTGAGCTCCATGTGGAATATGAGTGAGTCACCAGAGATGGTTGTTTAGGACCTGAAATGTTCTTGCTCTATGCTCTTGCTGTTATTTTGTTTAAAGAAGAAATCTAAATAATTCATTCTCTGTTTCTCTTTATTTTTCCAGTGCAAAATCATTTTCCCAGAGCTGCTCATTATGGCTCTGTTACTTTCTGTTTGTGGCTCATCAGTCACATAACTGCTACTTTCTAATGCAATTTCCTCCAAAACTCACTTAACTGTCCAACATCCTCCGTGCCTCTGCTTTTTCATCACAGGAAGGAGATCCAATTATTGCAGAGGGAGCTGGAGGTGCTGTCAGATCAGCACACGAAGAAATGCCTGGAAAACTCTCAGCTGAGCCAAGAGCTGCAGAATGAGAGGGAATCAGTGATGCAGTACCAGAGAGAAAACCAGGAACTCAAACAGAAGGTGGAAACTTCCACTGTTTATGTGTCGGTAGACTTAATATTATTTTACTAAATGTCTTATGTATTTTTATTTCCTTTTAAGAGAGAGCCAGAAGAAGTGACTCGGCTTCCAGGAAACCCAGCTCAGGTCGATAACTTCTACCAGATGGAAGTAGGTGTCTGTAAAATTTCAACATGGATCTCATAAAAACAACATCAGCTTTTTGTCAAATTGTGATACTGTGATACCTTGTGAAACTGATGTATTTCCATTGTAACAGATGACTCTGAGGGCAAAGGAGGCAGAGATGCAGCATCTCAGAGAGGAAGCTCTCTCTCTCAGGGGGGACTTAGAGCTTGCTCGAATGGTAAAACAATCTTGTAAATTTATCATTTATTATCAGGAATCATCTTTCTTATGGCCCTGACTGAAGTTGCTATATGAATTCTGAAAAAAACACACAATAAATATATTCAGCCGACAGTTACAATCTAACCATCTTTGTGTATTATAGGACAAAGTTTATGCTGAGAATAAACTGAAGGCCCTCCATACAAACAACTACAATGAAGCCAAGTTTGCCACTTGGTCTCCAAGCAGAGATACTTCAGGGCACAGTGTTGGTGAGAAAAAAAGGAAACTATGGTTTTATTTACAAAAACATTATTAAAGTGGTTTTACATTGTCTGTTCCCCTGCCCTGTCTTTGTTTACAGAGGATTCTGTGACACACAACCCAGCTATCAAAAAGAAAGAGAAATCATCCTTCTTGCGTCAAATACGGGGGTTCAGATCAAGGGTAAAAATCAGCACCAACATTTTCGCTATATATTAGATTTTGTTTTTACATTTGGCTGTGCATATAAATGCTCTTTCCATTCAGAAACACTATAGAAATATATCCTGGCTCTTTGATGGACCTTTACTGCTCTTGATGGATTTTGGTAGCTAGGATGCTAAAGCACAGAGAGAGTGATGGGGGCATTCAAATGATGGAAAACACCCAGAAAAGTACAGTTTATTAATAATTACGGTTATTGTAATAGTCAACAATAGTATTTTGTATTTTACTTTACATTTGTCCAGTAATGAAAAATTATTTCCCACAGTCGCTGGGAAATGTTCTGGTTTCACTGGTAAGATGATCGTCCTTACTCATATTGTGGAAGGAGGTTTGTCCTGCCTAAATGTCAGTTTAGTTTGCTCCTGACTATTGATGTCAGAATGATCACCATGGTCATTTCTGTCTGTGCCCTTCAGAATGAATCTGGTAATGGATTTAAAGAGGCCTTAAAGGAGGAAGTCGGTAATTTCATCGTACACAAAATAGTCTTTAAGTTGATATTTAAAACAGCCAAGCAAATTCACACTTAAAGCAGACCACAAGATGCTAAAAGTGGTCTCAAAAACCCTAAAATGTCATCACGGGGCCTACAACAAGCTCTTGCTATTGTTTAGATGACTCTTATTTTGACACCAGAACAGAAGACATATTTGGCATACACCGAATACATCATTCCAGGAAAGGAACCTCATACCAACTGTGAAGCTTAGTGGTAGGAATGTCATGGTTTGTGGGGGTGCTCTGCAGCATCACGACCAGGCCAGCTCACCAACATAGAATCCATATTTTTTCCACGTAACTATTCAGCTATTGTTCGCGTCTGCAGCTTGTTTAGGAAATGTGGTTAAAGATCAGGTTTTGTTTAGTTACATCAACCTCAAGAGATGGATGGTCTAGTTACCAGGATGGAAGAGCATTCTATGAACTTTATTTTAATAGTTTAGTTTAAGTTTAAAAACACTTTATTAATCCTGAAGGGAAATTATTGTTGTTGTAGCTCATATTATACAGGTTTCTCAAAGAGCTGTATTAGGATGCTGATGGCTGTGTGCAGGATTTTTAAGTCCCTGGCTGTGATTCTGCTACCCCATCAGATGATGACAGAAGAGATCACACTCTCCACAACAGACTTATTAAAGATATGCAGCATCTTGCTGCATACACTGTAAGATCTAAGCTTCCTCAAGAAGTATAGTCTGCTCTGTCCCTTCTTGTAGACAGCTTCACAGTTGCATCTCCACTACAGTCTGTTCTCCAGGTGAACACCAAACTATGTATACTCCTACACCAGCTCTACTTCTTCTCCCATGATGGAAAAGTGGACTGATGGGTGAGTTTTCTTTGGTACCGGAACAAGACAGGAGGTCTTCCACAACACCGGAACCTTCTTCTGGGCCAGGCTAAGGTTGAAGAGGTGCTGCAGAATCCCACAGAGCTGCTCTGCACAGGCCTTCAGAACTCTAGGGCTGACATGATCTGGACCTGCAGCCTTATTCCTATTCAGTCTTTCCAGTTGTCGCTTCACATGACTACTTGAGACACACAGGTTGAAGGTGGAGGCAAAGGGACTATCGGTATCTTCTGATTTGGTTGAAGTTAAACATGTAGAAACATGTAGAAGCAGAAATTTTATTGATAGAAATAATTTTATTTGCCATGACATCTACTATGAGCTTAAGTAATGCACAGCTGAACAGAGCTAAGACTTTGTGTTAGTGTGGCTGCTGTATTACAAAGAAATCCTGGAATATCTTGTTTTCGTCTATTAATGATTAGTATGCTTTTCCTGCTTTGTAGAGGGTCTTCAAAAACAGTTTTACTTGGACCAGTTATGAATTTAGTCATTTTCTCTCTTTCAGCTCTCTTTTGAATTCTTTTTGTTTCTTCTTTTTATATTTTTCAGAGTTTAAAAGACGGCCTTTCTACCCAAGAGAGGAAGAAGTTGTTTGAGTCATCCTAAATTTACAGAGGTGACCTGACGTCACAGGAAATCTGTGTAATGTTTGGGTGTTTGTGTACAAAGAGACATTTGTGTTGGTCTTCAGTGGACATGTATGTTATGTTTAACTCTGATTTGTTGTGGTTTGGAGTTTGACTTAAATGTGTGACCACTAGAGGGAGCAAGAAACAGGCTTTTTTTGATGAAGATGCAGTGCTGGTAAACATATGCTCTGTCAGGTGAAAATTGTACTGTATATATATTGGTTTCTTATATTTCACATGGATTTTGTAAATTATAGTCTTAGCGCTGATGTTTACATTAAAATTGTTTATTGCGGTTGTTGTTTTGGGTTATTGACAAAATCAGATCATTGTAAATCCAGCCGCTGTGCTGTAACCACCATCTAAACCGCCTAAGTGAACTAAAATGATAAATAATGTCATTTAATATCAAATCCCTACCATGATAAACAAAAACAACAAAATATAATAAATGTAGCCACCTTTATTTTTATTTTAAAAGCCTCTTTTGTTTCATTTCCACAGAGTTTTCACCATGCTGCATCATAAAGAACAGGAGCGCTATGAAAACAAAAACAGTATACTTGTTGGTGTCCAAGGCACTGTCAATGCTGAAACCACTAATATATATTGAAGACTAAAAGCAATAAGAGACATTTATGTTGTATATTACAGCCTATAATGCTTGCAGGGAAGCAGATCAAATGCTTGCTTGATTGGGGAAAAAAATAAATTGAGGTTAAAATAGCTATTACATTATTTTATGTATTACAGCATTTTATACTTTATCTTTACAAAATGCACATTAGCAGTGAAATAAAAAAAAACAAGAAAAAAGTCGAAACTCTGCAAAGTGGAAAACTACTGTAAATTAGATCAAATAAAAGTTAATTAAATGATTCAGTGCAGCAGAGTGCTTAAAAGCCAAGGTTCCACAATTTTGTCTCATAGCCAATAAAGTGCAGTCATGGTAAAAAGAAATAACTCCCTCTGTCTTTTCTTGGATTTTTAATGTATAAATAATCAGTTTTGAGGATTATTACAGATATTGAAAACCCTAAATTATGGGTCTCAGAAAATAACAATTTTACATAAGATCAATAAAAAATAATATTTTTAACAAATATGTCAGGCTTCTAAAAAGAATGTTCATTTCTATTTAGTCAATACTTGGTTGGGCCTCCCTTTGTCATGAATTACTGCATCAGTGCAGCATGGGATGGAGGCAATCAACCTGTGGCTCTGCTGAGGTGTTACAGAAGCCCAGATTGCTTTGATTGCGGCCTTAAGGTCATCTTCGTTGTTGGTCTCTCTCATCTTCCTCTCTTTACAAAACCACAAAGATTCTTTACTGGGTTCAGATCAGGACAGTTTGCTGGACAGTGGCCCAACACCAGGAGATGACATGGCATACCAAATCATCACTGACTGTAACAGATTCATGATGGACTTCAAATAATGTGGATTCTGTGCCTCTCCACTCTTCCTCAAAGTCTGGGGCCTTGATTTTAAAATGAAATGTAAACTTTACTTTTACCTTTTTGTACCACGCATTTTCCTTTCACTTAACTTTTTATGAATATGCTTGAATACAGTACTCTGGGAACAACCAGCTCTTTAGCCATGACCTTTTGATGGTTTACCTTCCATGTGAAGGGTGTCAGTGACTGTCTTCTGGACATGTGACCAGTCAGCAGTCTTCCCCGTGATTGTGTAGCCTACTAACCCAGACTGAGAGACAATTTAGATAATCAGAAAACCTTTGCAGGAGTTTTTAGTTAATTAACCAATTAGGGTGTGACACCATGATTTTTCAATATTGAAATTTTTCAGCCACCGTCGAGGCGACTGAGGCACAGTGAGAAGAGTGGTTGACTTGCAATTTGAAGGTTGTTGGTTCAATTCCAGTTTCTTCATGCCACATGTCGATGTGCCCCTAGGCAAGGCAGTGAACCTTAAATTGCCTACCGATCTGCGTATCTGTGTGTGCATTAGTGAGTGTGTCTGGGTGAATGTGGCTCTAGTGTAAAGCGAGTGGTCAGTATGACTGGAAAGGCACTATAGAAGTTCATTCAATTTACCATTCAGTATTCTAATTTTCTGAGACACTGAACTGTGGGTGTTCATTATCAGTAAGCCATTCTCAACAAAATTACATAAATAAAGGCTTGAAAAATTTCCTTATCAGTTCACTTAAATCAGTTTCACTTTCGGAAATGAGTGACAAAATATTTAAGTTTTTCAGTATATTTAATGTTTTTAGATATAGCTGTAATTATCTCCTATATAGATTTAGTGATTCTGTGTATCTGCTTAAGTGTGGCTAAAAGGCATTTCCACATAACTCATGACATAGCTTTAATATTTTATTAGTAAAATAGTTTGTAAATTTGGAGACTCACAGTTGCACTCCTGTGCATTTGCAGCGAGACAGTCTGAAGTTTCAGTGCCACCAAAGACACGGAGGAAATCTTCCCCCTGCATAACTAACTCTGAGAGTTTCTGTGTGGCCTCAAGGCAGACATGTCCCACAGGTCTGAACTCTTCTGAATAACTGGCGTGCTGAACACCAAACTTCTCTAAGACTGCTGATGACATTATGTTTGTCTTTATGGAATATTGTACAAAATGCCTCAGAAAACATTTGTTTATTTAACAATAAAACTACCACAGGGGTTTAAGGTGAGCTTTCATTTTGTACTTGAGGTTTCTTCTCTAGTCCAAAAAGACTGGGAAATAAATTAAGAAGATATGATGTGAATCATGAATCATTGAATCACATGCGTCAGAAGCTGTTCAGAGGACGCATGTCGGTTCCCTAGAGTCATGTTGCTTCAGAGGAATATTGCACCTCGTTTAAACTCAACACTCACCCTTCTGTCTCCTAGACCCCCACTGGGGAAAAACTCAAGTCATGTGAGCTGATACTCTGAGAACGTACCTACTCTTAAGGCGCTCCACACTTCTGCACCTGCGAGCAGAATGGTGAACTGGTGGGATTGGGTGTAGAAAAGCTGAAAAGCCACAAATACCATTCTTGAACTTTCCTACCAGACAAATAACATTTCTATCTTATGGCAATTTAAAAATACAAACCTGGACTGAGAAGAAAAATATAGTCGCATGTTGTTTTCATTCAGGGACTGAAAGTTGTCCACAGGTGGAAAAGAAATCTGCATATGTATGGAAGCAGAGCTTATTTTATTGAATGGACCGACACAAAATAATGTATGCCTGTAAGGTGGAAGATAATTGATATCAGGTATTCACGTTTTTTACAGACAAAAGTTCTGTGCTGCACATTTGTATTCAGCCTTCAATAATCAGAGGAGCAAGCAGGCTTATGACAACTCTGGGGGAGCTGCAGAGAACCAAAGCTCAGGTAGGGTAACCTGTTGACAGGACAACTATTGGCCATGTGCTCCACAAATGAGCTGTTTAACCATAAAACATGGTATTTGCCTTTAGCCACATTGGGGAAACTGCAAACATGTGGAGAACGGTGCTTTGGTCAGGTGAAACCAAAACCGAACTTCTTGGTCTCTTTCCAACCTCTATGTAGAGCAAAAAAGCAAAACAGAACATCACTCTTAGCACTGTATCTCCACCCTGAGACACAGTGGTGGCAGGATTATACTGTGGGAATGCTTTTCTTTAGCTGGGACAGGGAAGCTGGTCAGAGTTGATGGAAAAAAACCTGAACATTGCTGTTCTCTCTATCCAATCTGACTTGAGTTTCAGCTCTTCTGCAAAGAGGAATGAGCAACAATTTGCAGCTAAAAGGGCATGATAGCCACAGATGTGTGCCACACTTTTCAGACTTTTAATAAAAAACATATAAATATATATTTCCTATCCACTTCACAATTATGTACTACTTTGTGTTGGTCAAACACGTAAAATCCTAAGAACCCCAGTTTATGGTTGGAAAACGGTTGTGAATACTTTTTTTTCTGTTGCAGTCAAATTATTTCTTCCCTAAAATCGTCCTTCCACTAAATCAGGTGGGTACCTCTCAACAGGTCAGCTGAGAAATAATTGTACATAAGCCACAGTGGGGTATTATATTCAGAATCCAATTTGGTCTGTTTATACACCACAAATTTACAACAAATGTCATCTCCAGGCACTGTACAAGACAAACAGAAATATATAATCAAATCAGTTCTGTACAGTCCACTCATATAGATAGATTTATATTCAGTTACATGCATTCTAGTTCGATCTTAGTAAATAAATTAATGCAGTACCACATGGTGAACAGAACCAGAAACCATCGTACAAATATGAATTTGCTTCAGCTTGTTTCTGCATTCCTACATGTGGTAAGGAGTGTGTGTGTGTTTGTGTGTGTGTTTGTGTGTGTGTGTGTGTGTGTGTGTGTGTGTGTGTGTGTGTGTGTGTGTGTGTGTGTGTGTGTGTGTGTGTGTGTTATGAGCACCTGCAGGGTTTTTCTGAGTCAAGCTGCCTCGCAAACCAGGTCCTCATGACTGATCTGCGGCTGATGTAAAAGCTCCGGTACACAGGTGCACCTGCTCGAGCTGTATAAATAAGCGCCCCATTTAGTCAAGCAGAGATCAATTATTGCAACCAGTGTAGAGGCTGCCTCAGATCTGTGAGTACAGCTTGTTTCCAGAACCATCCTCCTCTGTTGTGTTTACTCTGCAGCTCACAGGATCTCAGTGACGGTAATTTTTGCCTTCACATCTGATACTGTGGGTAAAACGCTCAGGGAAATGTTTTTCTTTTCTTTATTGCAGTGGTTTGATTTAAGAGCCTGTTAAAAAAAAGAAAATGTCTAAATAAATCAGGTCCAGAGGAGTGTGGCCTACATGCAACTTGTTTGCTCAAACTTAGATTTATCAGTGTTTCCATGACAATGGATAAATCCCACATTGCTCACTTAGGACAAATATAAATTTGGCACCTGGCTGGAAACACCAGCCTCTGCCTGGAGGATGATGCGCCTGATTGATGTTTGAAGAACTAACTGTTATACAGTCAACTTATTTTCCTGTAAACTCTCAGGAACAAACTGTGAACAATTGGTTTGTCAAAAAATTAAGATAATTTCTGTCTATGTTTAAAGCCTTTTTTGACCCTAAATGTAATAGGATAAATATGATGCACCACAAAGATAATATAGCTTATAATGTGGAAGATGCTAAGAACCCTATTTCTCAAAATACAAAATCATACTGAATCAACAGGAAGATAAGACCTGGATTCACCTATTGTCTTTCGTTGTGTGCACCATCATTACATAAGGTCTTAGTACTTGTTGATCAGGGAAGTGTGCAGCAGCTTCACCAAGTACAACAGGAACCTGGGAGAACAGCTCAGAAACCAATAACGTTCCAGTTTTCATTCAAGTTAGTCAAATGTGTGCTGATTTTCATAGGTTAGAGGAGCTGGCTTCATGGGCGATTGTGGATTAGTGGGTAGAGCAAGACAAAAGTTGTGGGTTTGATTCCAGCCTCCTCCTGTGACTTATTGATGTGCCCCTGGGCAAGGCACTTAACCCCAAGTTGCCTACCGATCCGCATATTGGTGTATGAATGCGTATCAGAGTTCCCTCTAGCTGTTTGCTCCAACTTGGTCTTTCATCTGTCTGATCGTGTGCAAATTTCTAGAGCTGGTCACCGACAAAATGGATTTCACAAAATATTAACATCAGGAATGCCAATCTCCTTAAAACATAAATCTTCTTAAAGTAAATATTGTAAGTTTTTCCAGCATGAGATTGTGCTGCTACAATAACATATTTGAAGGATTTTTACACATCATTACTGAGGGTGAAGGTGCAGATGTTCTGCACATTTATCTGAAAAACATATAGAATAAAGAAAAACACACCTGCAATTATTTTTGCATGGTTTCCCATTAAAATCGAGCTGGGTAACTGTAGGTGTTTTTTTTTTTACAATTCTACTTACTGATGTAAACATGACAAAAAATAAGCAGTAGTCATTTTGAGTTGTTTTGTTGAATGAATTCCTATTTTTTCCTTAGTAGCCACTGAGACCAAATATCCAATAGAATCATGAGCAAAAAGCTAAATATTCAAATAAGAAGATCTGGGAGAGGGATGAACCTGTGTGACCTAAGAAACTCACATTCTGCTTCCAAAGAAACTAAATAATCAGGAAACACGTGTTCAAATAATAACGTGAGATGTTTTAATTTTGGCCTGAAAATGAACGACATTCACAAAATTAATGAAAATCTACGAATTAAATGAAGGCATCCTTTTAAAACTGAACTCAATTGCAAAATGTAGAAACTCACATAAGTATGAGGATTGACATCAGTAGAGTCGGTGACAGTGAAACAAATCTTTTTTTTCTCACATCTGACAAACATAAGAGTAAAACTCTTAAAAGAGTAAAGCTCTGAAATGGATAAACATAACCCAGTCGTGTCCTGGTTATCTGAAAGGTGATCAAGTGTGACCAACCACTGGAAACGGCTGAACCTGGCCCACTTTGTGCTGCTGCAGTAAGGAGGCCTTTAAATAACTCACTCGGTACAACAACAAGGTTTCGGGTTTACACTGTCCCGGTGGCACACTTTACATCATCATCCCCATCTGGTCGGCCATTTCCTAACTGAACCTGTAACCCATTTACAGTTCTGACAGTAATGTTACAAAGCACAGTGGACCTCTGCACATGAAGCAACAATCTTCATATTAGTTTTCAAGCATATTGTCTAAAAATGTTAATTTGTTCTTCAAAGGAATTTACTTCTGCTCTGTGCGACTGCAGAAAACCCCCTGAGTTATATGTTGAGAACTGCGCCATGTCTCCAGATATTTGACAAACTCATGGAAGTAGTTTGTGAGGTGAACCAGGGTCTGTTAGATCAACCCCAAACACGTGTCAATCTCGTTTAGACCTCTAAATGTCGTTAGGTTAATGTCTTTTCACTTTCAATTACATTTTCACATTGTTCAGAAGGAGGTCAACGTTTTCTGTGTTTAATCAAAAAACCTTTGCAGGTGGGAAGCCATGGTTAAAGCAATCTTTTGACTCAGTTTCAGCATTCAGTCTCCCATGTCTTGACAATATTTGCCCACTTTACCTTAAGAAAGTTCTCCAACTCCAGATTTAGACTATCCTTTATTTTCATTGTCACAAGTACAACGAAATTGTGAGAGCATGTCTTGTCAAGGAGACCCCTCAGCATTTCTGTCAGGTTTAGTTATGGACTCTTGTGGGACTTTTCTAAAACTTTACTTTTCTTCTGGTGAAGGTCTTCTTTTATGTATATTTGAACTCACATTGATGCTTTCTATCAGAAATCCCAACTCAATCTAGAGAAACATAACCCCACGGCATGATGCTGCCGCCACCATGTACAGTGGGAATGGCGTTGTTTTGGTGATCTTTAGCAATGTCTTTGTGTCAAAGACATCTCTTTAGGAATTGCAAACCAAACTGTTTGGTTTTATAAGTCCACATTGTCCCACAAAATTTATTTGGAAGAAAAGCTCAAAACTTCGTAAATCTTAACCATGCAAGAATTAAACATTTTTTTCTCTTTACCAGAGGTGAAATAACGAAATGTTCCCAGACCAGGGCTGTTCTTGGGCTCATTTTCGACACATTATCTGGGCAGAACGTTTTGCTTGTGTGGTGTCTGGTGTCTTCAGTGTTGTTGACGACCTATTTAAAGCCTCCCTGAAGAGTTTGTAATTTACTTTTCAACTATTTTGGAGAAAAGTCCTGTTTTGTCTCCACATATATTACCAGTCAAAAGTTTTAGATACACTTTCTCACTTAATGGGTCTCTGTATTCTCATGATTATTTATATTGTAGATTCTTACCAAAGGCAAAAAAACTATGTATGAACATACATGGAATTATACAGTAAACATAATGTTTAAAATAACATTTTTATATTTTAGACTCTTCAAAATAGCCATCCTTTGCTTTGATGACTGCTTTGCTCTCTTGGTATTCTCTCCCTGAGCTTCATGAGGTGGTCACCTGAAATTGTTTTCCAAAGAATCTTGAAAGAACTTCCCAGACGTTCATTGAGAGATGGCCAAAGGTTAATATTTCAGTCAATTCTGCAAAGGACGGCTACTTTAAGAAATCTAAAATATAAAACATATTTAAAGTTCTTTGATAATTTTTTGTTTGCTACATACTTGCATATGTGTTCATTCACATTGTTGATGCCTTCCGTGTACAATGTAAATAGTCATAAACATAGAGAAAACCATTAAATGAGAATGTGTTTCTAAAACATTTGACTGGTAGGTTTATCGGGATTCATATAAGTGATGGCAGGTGAGAATTCAAATAGACAGGTGCTGTATATGAATCAAAAGGTGTTTTAACAAAGTGTTAGTTTAAAGGTGTGCAGACTAATGCAACCTGTTTATTGATTTATTATCTTTCACAGTTTCTACCCTAACAGACTTGTCTAATATGTCAAAAACCTACCATAACTGCCTGTGAACATGTGAACTAACGTATTATGTAAAATACTAAACTTAAGTGAGAAAGCACTTATATGCCTGTGTAACACGAACATTTCCTTATCCAAATTAGTCTAAATGGAAACAAAATTATTCATTCTAGAAGTATATTCCTTAATCAAATATAATACTACAGAGGTATTGAATGTGCTGACTGCATCCTTCTGAGAACAGTAAACTGGTGAATTTCACCCCTTGATCTGAATATACAGGCGTTGGATAATGAAACTGAAACACCTGTCAATTTAGTGAGGGAGGTTTCATGGCTAAATTGGACCAGCCTGGTAGCCAGTCTTCATTGATTGCACATTGCACCAGTAAGAGCAGAGTGTGAAGGTTCAATTAGCAGGGTAAGAGCACAGTTTTGCTCAAAATATTGAAAAGCACACAACATTATGGGTGACATACCAGAGTTCAAAAGAGGACAAATTGTTGGTGCACGTCTTGCTGGCGCATCTGTGACCAAGACAGCAAGTCTTTGTGACGTATCAAGAGCCACGGTATCCAGGGTAATGTCAGCATACCACCAAGAAGGACGAACCACATCCAACAGGATTAACTGTGGACGCAAGAGGAAGCTGTCTGAAAGGGATGTTTGGGTGCTAACCCAGATTGTATCCAAAAAACATAAAACCACGGCTGCCCAAATCACGGCAGAATTAAATGTGCACCTCAACTCTCCTGTTTCCACCAGAACTGTCCGTCAGGAGCTCCACAGGGTCAATATACACGGCCGGGCTGCTATAGCCAAACCTTTGGTCACTCATGCCAATGCCAAACGTCGGTTTCAATGGTGCAAGGAGCGCAAATCTTGGGCTGTGGACAATGTGAAACATGTATTGTTCTCTGATGAGTCCACCTTTACTGTTTTCCCCACATCCGGGAGAGTTACGGTGTGGAGAAGCCCCAAAGAAGCGTACCACCCAGACTGTTGCATGCCCAGAGTGAAGCATGGAGGTGGATCAGTGATGGTTTGGGCTGCCATATCATGGCATTCCCTTGGCCCAATACTTGTGCTAGATGGGCGCGTCACTGCCAAGGACTACCGAACCATTCTTGAGGACCATGTGCATCCAATGGTTCAAACATTGTATCCTGAAGGTGGTGCCGTGTATCAGGATAACAATGCACCAATACACACAGCAAGACTGGTGAAAGATTGGTTTGATGAACATGGAAGTGAAGTTGAACATCTCCCATGGCTTGCACAGTCACTAGATCTAAATATTATTGAGCCACTTTGGGGTGTTTTGGAGGAGCGAGTCAGGAAACGTTTTCCTCCACCAGTATCACGTAGTGACCTGGCCACTATCCTGCAAGAAGAATGGCTTAAAATCCCTCTGACTACTGTGCAGGACTTGTATATATCATTCCCAAGATGAATTGACGCTGTATTGGCCGCAAAAGGAGGTCTTACACCATACTAATAAATTATTGTGGTCTAAAACCAGGTGTTTCAGTTTATTGTCCAGTCCCTGTACGTCGTCCTCATGTTTAGGCCATGCATGCACACGGTAATCCTGATGGAACCAGTTGGTCCCTTCATCAGCTGACCATCAACACTTCATAGTGGAAGAGCATGTAGTCATTTCCAAATGCCAAGTATCTACAGTGACACCATGAGAGGGAGGGGGAGGACCAGAGCTGAGCTGTGAGCAATAGTTCACTAGATGTGGGATACAGAGTGGGATATGCAGCAGAACAAGATCAGATGGCAAGTATACTAAGAAAGTAAAAGACACGTGGAAAAGGAGAGACTGCTGACCACTGCTGCTGTGAGGAGAAGCTGTGAAGAATCGAATTGTTGATTGGACCGGATCAGCAGGCCCTAAATTCATTTAATTAGACTGCTGTTCTATTTTGAGAGTGAAAATTATGACCGAAGTCATTCTGTGATTTCTGGTCTGTTTCTGAACCCTTGGACATCAAGCTGAGCAGGAAAGATTGGGATCCTCTCCAGATTTGGTGGTGAAATAGATATATTTAAATCAGACAGAAACATGAAGATATTCACTGGATTTCTACTTTCCTTTCTTGGGATGATAGAGTGGTTCTACCCCTAACTGAGGAGAAGAAGTGAAAGGAGCCTGAAGAAAATCATGCAGCAATTAGGTTAAAAAGAAACCTGGAAAAGAAGAATAACAAAAAATCTACTATTATCAAGAACACATGATAAAAAGGTATGTTGTTTTTTTTTTTTAGACACAATAACCCACCGGGATGGAGCTGGATTTTATATCGGATTGTTGCTCATCTTTCAGCTCAAATATATTTTCAGTGGGAACAATTCACAGCAGGAAAAACCCTCACCATCTCTTTAGCGTTAATATAACAGCACAGCAGGCAGAGTGTGATTTGTGAGAAACGGACGAGCTTTAGCACATAAAAATTTCAAAACAATATCCCTCAGAAACTCACATTCTGCTCCCTAGCAACTAGATGATGAACACAAATGATTGTTTAAAATAAAAATGGAAGCATGCAAAAAAGCATAAAATTTACTATTAGCTGTTGTAGTTTGAAGAGTACTTCCACTCCTACAAACATACTAGTCCCAGCGTAGTGAATTTGTCCCTGTCCTACTTTTCATTACACAAACCTGTTAAATGAAGGGTGTAAACAGGGAGTTATCCAAGATCCATGATGGGAACATTGGTAGGGTAGATTACAGGACTCCAGAAGCTTTATTAAAACAAATAAAAATGTGAAATTGTATTATTGCAAACACATTATATTTATTTGAGAATATTTGATTACTTTATTATTAAACTGAAAAATGTCAGAGAAAGCAAAACTGTTTTTGTTTTTCTTTTCTAATGCTCCTGAATCTTGTGGATCAGTTTTCATTCAAAACACATTATGTTTTAAGCTAAATGTCATCATTAGATGGGATACTTGGCCAGTTCTGCATAGAGACACAGCCCTATATGCAGATTCTTACTTTTGGAAAATTTGACTTTTTAAAATTGCAATAATTAATTTTTTTGTTTTTCCTTATGTCAATGTTTTGTCCTTCTTAGTTCACCACTATAGCTCCCAAATGTATGTTGATGTCCTTGCCTTCTGTTTTTGGTTCGCTGTCCCAGGATTATCAATTTTAGCCCCTCTGAACACCTTTAGAAAATTAATTCTGCACTCATAACAAGTTATTTTTCTGTGGTTCTTGATGAATTACAGAAAAATCTTGACAGCTCTTTTACTTTGCAAAACAGTAGATTGTCAATTTGTTTCGCAAAATGCATTAGAAATTGCTGATTTGCACTTAATATCATATCATATCCCACATACTCAGAAATAGGAAAATGTGCTGTATGAACATTACGAATGCCAAAGAAATGAATGTGACAGCTCAAAGTATTGAGCTACAACCCAAACTCAAGTAAATGATGACATCCCAGGTGGTGGAACCAGGAAAGTGTGGCCTACTTTTCTTTACTAGTTGTGTTAAGATTAAAAACTGTATCTGTCAACGTCTAGTCATCTAAACCGTGTTTTACTCTTTAGTACCTAAAAAAGTATTCATACTGCTTGAACATTTCCAAATTTTTTCATGTTACAATCACAAACTATAATCTATTTTACTGAATGTTTTTGGGAGACAGATCAACACAAAATAGCAGTGAATTTTAAAGTTTTAAATTAAAAACTAAAAGGTTTATTGTGCCTTTATTAAACTTCTCTCTGCCTCTTTCAGATTCACCTAAATAAAACAAATGAAATCAGTTGTTTTCAACAGTCACTTAATTAAAAAATTTTAATTATTTATTTCAAATGTATTTGATCAGGACCAAGACAGAAAACAATTAAACCCTGTCTATGGCCATTTAGCATAAGGCTAACTTGCAGGCCTAGGCTTTAAGAACTAACCTTTAAAACTACTATTTAAAACTAACACTAAAATAAGACTTCAGTGAGAAAAAAAAAATTTGTTAAATGTTTTTCAAATAGTGTTACATAAAACTTGCCGAGTAGGTTAAGCTGAACAAGTTTCGGTGCTCACGTATTTGCCTCCATTTCAGCCATTTTTCACCTGAGATGTAAAAGCTCTAAAGTCAATTGTCTGATTACTGGTGGCGAACTAATACCAGTTTATCCAAATTATGTTTTGCATCTTACTGAACTGAAGTATCTGATTACAGCTGTCCTTGTCATGACTCCTGCTGTGGGTGGCTTTGAAATCATTTTAATATCCACCACAGTGGGCAAAGGTAATAACATGTTTAAAAGACAATTTGTTTAAAAGACCGAGGTATAAAGATATTAAAGCTTAAGATGTTAAACCTTTCATGGATTTTAAAATGATACACAATAAGAAAGACAAAATTAAAGCATGCAAATATATTTTAGCAGCATGTACAGACAAATAGAATCTTATCAGATAAAAACAGTTCAGATTGCTCTCACTTTTTCTAAAAGGTACAAAACCATTTAGCTTCTTGTGAAAAATGCCCACCTGTGTGTTATTTCATCTCAAGTTGTTCTGTGAAGGTCTCAGAGATTTGTTGGAGAAGAGAACAATCAGCATCATAAGGAACAAGGAACACAGCAGACAGGCCAGGGAGAAAATTGTTAAAAAGTTGACTGAGCCACATCCACCCAACTGCACTCACAAACATGCACACATTCATACATGATACGCTAATTTCACAACACTTGGCATTAAGTTCTTTGCCATGGATAAATCAACACGTGGCAGAAAGAAGGTGGTATTTGAACTCACAACCTTCAGATTGCAAGACAACTCTTACCACTGAGCCACAGTCGGCCTAAATTAAGACAGGGTTATACTTTAAAGCAATATTGCAAGCTTTGAGCATCTCACAGAGGAATGTTTATTTCTCAGCCCATAAACGGAAAACGTTTGGTACAACTGCAAAATGTTTATCCTTAACAAGAACCAGTTCTTAATTCAGTTCATCCTCAGTAAAACTAATCTATTCATGTTCATAGTTCACCGCCTAAACATTATGAACTAAATTCTCAGCTCCAGCATTAACTAGTTGTCCTTCATTTATCATATTTATTCTAAACTTTAAAATATATCGGTCTGGGCATCATTCACAAGTTAGCATATCTAACGTGCCATCTAGATGCAAAAATATGTAAAATCATAAGGTCCCCACACAGCAGTCTGCAAGAATCGGAAGGTTTTAGCTTCAAAATGGATCATCTCAAGGGTTCTCATTGAATTTACAGAAAACTTGGTGTGGCTGCATCATTCAAAAGTTACAAAAAATGTTAATTAGATATCTAAAACTTTAAAGATAAATCAGGTTAATAATTAAAAAAAAGCATAATATTGACCTGGTGCTATTCTAAGCAGTTTTTTCATGACATTTCCTTGGTGACCACTTTAAGCATCGCAATAGAACCTTTTGTATTTGAAGTGACCTCTGTTTCGATACCCAGTTTTCTGCCCCATCTTTTTTTAACCCTTATTACGTTCCACTTCAGCCTCGCAAGGGAATCACACAGCTTCATCGCAGTACTCCAGTGCCTCTAATAGTTGTGCCAGCTGGAGGAAAAACAAGATACGTCAAATAAAATGGCGGGGCATTGAATTAGATGGCTATTTCTGTACCTTGATGATCTGTGAAATGTGCATAGTATGAACCAGAGTATTTCCAATCATGCTAGAGGAAAAGCAAGGAAGACAAATCCAAATCAATGCCTTGAGTGGTTGTTGTTGAAAGGGGATTTTGTAGGTTACCTAGTGTCTTTGCGGGCCAAAATAAAAAGTAAAATTTCTAACTGAGAAAATTTGTACATTTAACTTAAATCCTTGTCGCAATTATGCAGACAATAATGAATAAACATTGCATTTGAGACAGAAAGGAAATATTAAAATGATTACTTTTAAACTTTGGCTAAGAAAATATTAGCCATCATACTCTTGATTTTTAGTCTTGTTTTCCTGTTTCATCTTTGCACTTGGTGGTAACATTCTGCCTGTCCTTCCTTTGCAGGAATTGACAACTGATACAAAGTTTTGCCGAACCGAGCTGGACACCTCTGTGAGCTGGCTCAGTTTTGCATGAGCCAGGCTGGTTGTGTGAAGCCCCCCTGGCTGTGTTTCACTGCGGCATGAGCGTAGGAAGGGCCCACCACCACCGTAGCTTTCTGTCCTGTGAGGAAGAAGGACTCAGACTGAGCACCATGCCAGCCGTGGGCAGCTTTGGCAATGGCAAGATCCACACGAGACACAAAGGTCACAGCCGGTTTGTCAGCAAAACTGGCCAGTGCAACATCCACTTCGCGAACATGGACAAAAAGTCCCAAAGGTACATGTCGGACATTTTCACCACTTGCGTGGACATCCGCTGGCGATACATGTTCCTGCTGTTCAGCCTAGTGTTTGTGGTGTCCTGGCTGACATTCGGGTTGGCCTTCTGGGTCATTGGCCTCCTGCATGGTGACATGGAAAATAAGGATGATAGTTTTATTCCCTGTGTCTCCAAGGTTAACACCTTCGTGAGTGCTTTTTTATTCTCCATTGAGACCCAGACGACAATTGGTTACGGAGCTCGTTTTGTGACGGAGGAATGCCCAGCGGCTGTCTTCATGGTGGTCTTTCAGTCCATCATAGGCTGCATCATTGATGCCTTCATGATTGGTGCCATCATGGCCAAGATGGCACGGCCCAAAAAGCGTGCGGAGACTCTGCTGTTCAGCCACAATGCAGTAATTGCCATGCGGGATGGGAAGCTGTGCCTCATGTTCAGGGTTGCTAACCTGAGGAAGAGCCACATTGTGGAGGCTCATTTTCGGGCTCAGATGGTGAAGCCCCGCTACACAGAAGAGGGCGAGTTCATTCCCCTGGATCAGATCGACATGAATGTTGGTTATGATAAAGGCACGGACCGTCTGTTTTTGGTTTCCCCGCTCACTGTCATTCATGAGATCGATGAAGAAAGTCCTTTCTTTGGCATCAGCAAGCAAGATCTGGAAACATCTGACTTTGAGATCGTGATCATACTGGAAGGATTGGTGGAGGCAACAGCCATGACAACACAAGCGCGCTGCTCTTACCTGCCCTCTGAGATCCTGTGGGGCCACTGCTTCGAGCCCGTCATTTTCGAGGAGAGGAGCCAGTACAGGATTGATTATGCCTACTTTCACAAAACATTTGAGGTGCCGTCCACCCCCAGGTGCAGCGCCAAAGATATGGAGGAGAGGAAATTCCCAACGTCTGGCGCCAATTCTTTCTGCTATGAGAATGAGCTGGCCTTCATCAGTCGGGATGAGGATGTTAATGGAGCCACGGATAACGAAAAAGAGAAGAGGAGTTCGTCTGAGCTAACCCCAACCGAACGCAATCAACCATCTTCTCGAAGAGAATCAGCACTTTAACCTTTTTCTGCCAACAGAGGGGTTGTGGTGGCTAAAGTGGGTCATCTTGTGAATGTCATTCTGTTGACACACGGACACCAATGAGGACATCTTGGTTACAGTTTGAAGACCAGTGGTACTCTCTGTTTGCCACACAAGGATTACTGTCAAAATTTTACAAGAAGCACACATTTTCTTCCTTTCCAGGTGGTTCTTGAGCTTTATTAGATGCAAATGAAAACTGTAATGTTTCACAGCAGAGGATCCTAATTCAGTAGTGCATGCAATTAACATGGTTTTATACATGTGTATTCTGAGAAAAATCCCATTCCTTCAATGGGATAATGTGTAGTTTGCAGTGAAGCTTATTATTTAGTAAACTAAATTTGTAGAATATTCCACTGGGCAATCTCAGCATCATCTGCAAGACTAACTTTGACAGCTGCACAAGGAAACACATACAGATGACAGACCCTATGGAAACATAAGGTAGGGTTAGATAATCTGTCATATAAAGGGGGAGAAATTGTAACTGCTGATTATTTACCAAAACAATTCTTACTCTAAGTTAATACACATCTTAATTTCTCAGTATAAATATAGCTGATTTGAAATCTGAACTTTTGCTTCATGCAAAAAGCTATGCTTGTTGGAAAACTAACACTGGTCAGGACTAACGGAAAGATGGATGAAGCTAAAAACAGGGCAATCCTAGTACAAAACCAGAAAAGGATGAAAAAGACTTAATTGGGGCAAACATAAACCCTTAACACACAGCCATAGCTACAATAGAATGGTTTAGATTAAAGCATATTAGACCTAAATTTAACTGAGAATCTGTTGCCAGACCTGGAAACTGATGCTTACTGACGCTCTCCAAACCAGTCTGACTAAGCTCGAGATATCTTGCAAGCAAAAGTAGGGAAACTTTAGTATCCAGTTGTGCAAATCTAATGGAGGAACACCCCTAATTATATGCAGCTCTAACTGAGGTGAAATGTGCTTCTACAAAGTATTGATTCAGCAGGGCTAAAGCTAAATGTATATCACACAGATATTTATTCATTAAAAAATGTGCAAACAGTGTATGTCATTTTGCTCCCACCTCACCATTATGCTCAACATTGAGTCATTTTATCATAAAATCCCAGTAAAACACATTGAAGGTTTGAGTATATCATGATAAAATATGGGAAATGTGGGTATGAATACTTTTATAAGTCCACTTACCTTAATTCTGCTGGTTATTGTTGTTCCATGCTGGCAGATTGTGCGCCATATAAAGCAGTTTATTCAAACAGTGAGGACAGATTTGTTTGCTCTCAAAACAATGGCTCTGACTTATTTTGGGTTTAAATTAGCTGGAAAAGCCTGAAGGTCAGGTGTTTGTTAAATGTGTTGGAGAGCCCATGGCAAACTGCTCAGAGCAAGGCAAGTGACTGTAACAGTAAATACCAAAAGGATTAATGTTTTATTTTTTTAAAATAGTTATTTATGTACTATTTTGTATTTGTAGCATGTTGTAGTTTTTTTAAAATAAATCAAGAAAAATTATCCCACCCTATTGTTGTCAGGGTCCCTGAAATATAAACTAACCCAGCGAAGTGAAGGACAGTGCCAAAAATGCAGGCCTCTGATATAACAGCTTTCAGCATCGCTTTCAGAAAAATTACACAAGGGACCCTGCTGCTGAGGAGGTGGAGAATCTCTGCTGTAGGCAACATACAGATGGTCGCAGCGGTGTTTGCTGCTGATGAGGGTTTTTTCTAGTGTGGGAGTCAGGCCTTCATAGAAATCTGGGCAACTTTTCACATTAAAATCAAGCTTTTTCTTTTCACCTTTTTCCTTTTTAAAGATGAAGTAGTGAAGAGGGGAAGAAACATCTGGTCATGCACTTAAAATTAAAACTACACAAAAGTACAAGAAATGTTAAGAAATAGAGAAATGATAAATTATAGAATTTCAAAAAGAAGCAGCATGCAAATTCTTAGCAAAAACATGTCCCCAGTTGTTTCATAAATCATTGTGGTAATCAAAAGTCACTATTATGTGATGAAATATACAGAGCTTGGTTGTTGATGTAAATTGGTGCTATGTAATTAACACTTTTATATAGAAGGATGTAACAAAACATATTCCTTATTTTATAAGGTTTGTGACGAGGGACAAGTGAAACAAAACATTGTACTCAGCCTTTATTTCTGGGGTTTAACATCAAAACTGTTTAGACATTTGTGTTGAGTTCCTCCTATATCTGTATCAATATTTGTACTTGGAAATCAGACTTTCAGAGTTCTCAGTCAAGTTCACAGATGTAAATACTACATAAAATACCCCTGATGTTAGATTTTTGACTCTTAAAGTCAGAGTTCTCCAAGCAGTCCAAAACTCCATATTCAATATGAATGCAACAAAGTGCATCCAGTACATAGTAAAATTAGCAGGGAGAAAGTAGGGGAGAGATAGCTAATAGTGGTTAGCATCAAAACAATAAGCTACTCCCATTGGTGTTCTGGCTTGTAAGGGGATTAAACTGGGAATTATTTCATTACCAGATCTGACTTCCCAGAGAAATCGCATCCTGCTGCAGATTCAGCTAGAGTCGGGCTCGTCTGACTTTATGAAAATAATTAAGAATGTTGAAAATACACCTGCTGGTAGTTTAAGGACAGATGCCGACATGGTAAAAAAGAAATGAGGCTGCATGTAGTGTTTACATAACCAGGGTTTCTTCGGTTTGCCACATACTGTCTTTTTTTTTACTTTTCCGTTTTTGCTTTATCTTTGTATGATAAACAATAAAACCAATGCAGCTTCATTTTGTACGTTGACATTAGATATGAACAGTTATACCCAGAATCCATGTCTTTATCTCCTTTCAGCTTTTAAATTTTGATCAGTCGTTTCCTGCATCTTGGGCAGCTGGTGCGTATCTCCAGCGGTTTTTGGGAAAAAAGCGGGTCACACCCTGGAAAGGTTGCAAGTGCATCACAGACAAATTCATCCCTAAGTACAATTTGGAGACCAGTTAACCTAACATTCATGTTGTTGGACTGTGGGAGGAATCTGAGCACTGGGAGAAAGCTCCATGTGAACGAGGAGAACATGCAAACTCCATGCAGAAAAAGCAGGATGAGGAGAAAACAAAGAAAAATAGGAAAAGTAATGCAAACTGGTTTCTGTAACACCCCCACAGGCAACAAGGAAGTCTAAATAAAATTATCTGAAATAAGTCATCAGTCCTGACAGATTTGTGCTTTAAATGTACATTAAAAATTGTGCAAACAGGTGCATATACCACACTGATGATTCACACCACTTGATATCCTTGTAAACCTTCAGAACTCATTAATGCTTCAATGGAAGATAATACATGCCAGTCGGCTGCGTTCAACTCCCAGCCGGGGGTCTTTCTGCATGGAGTTTGCATGTTCTTCCTGTGCGTGCATGGGTTCTTTCTGGGTACTCCGGCTTCCTCCCGCATTCCAAAAAACATGACTTTTAGGTTGACTGACTGACTGGAAGACTGTTAGACTCCTGGAATCATCTGATCTGCTGACATTGCTGCAGATCATTTACAAAGTTACGTTTTGGTCCTGCCCCATAAACAGAATCATTAAACCCAGAGCTTTGTGAAGGAGAGTAGTTTAAATCTGTACAGCTGTCTGAATCATGTTTTGTAAATAGTTCGCTTTAGTTTCTTCCTTTTCGATTTCAAGGTTATTAGGAATAACAAAAGAAAGATATGGATAGAAAGAATTACGTAATAATATTTTTGTTTTACTTAAGAGATTAAAATAATGTTCAAAGATAATTAAATTGTTCTTGCTGTCTTCCACTGAATGTGTCTGAACTGATTTTATCCTGATTTTTCCTTGTTTTCTTTGAGTTTGGAAATTGACAGAGTATAAATAAAATCTCCAGATTACTACAATAAAGGACGACGAAGCCAACCCTTTTTGCCTTTTGTTCCTTACAGTCAGACACAGACACCACAGGGACCTTCTAGGTAAAGTTTTGTAGAGTTTTAACGCATAAGATCAGCAGGTGGGGTAGTGAACAAGTTGTAGTTTACAGTTGTGAGTTGCTGAACCCTCTCTGGCTGGGGGACACAGGTCTCTGCTTTCACTCTTACACAACCCATCAGGCACGCCTTTGACTGTACATGGAGAAGACTTGGCTGTTCTTCTACATTACACCGCGCTGTAACCCTGACCTCTGGAAACAGACCACATGCACAGAAGCACCCAGTCACGATCACAAAGAAATCTAATTTCTTTGCACACCCAGAGTCTGAAATCTCTGCCTCAATCTTCTTTGCAAAATAGCTTAAGCTCAGTCTGACTAGATGGAGGGCAGCTCTGAATAGCAGTTTTCAAGTGTTCTCAGTTGGATTTAGGTCTGCACTTTGACTGGGTCATTCTAACACAGGCATATGTGTGGATCTAAACCAGGGGTGTCCAAAGTACTGCCTGCGGACCATTGTGGCCCTGATTTATTGCAGCTCCTAATCACAATTCAAGAACAGTATAAATTTGGCCCGCCGGCACAGGAGTTTGATGCAAAAGACCACATTTTTTAATTGTTTAGGGTAAGATTTTTACTGACAGATAGAAATCTTCTTAACATGGAAATAAATAGTTACAACATAAAATATGTGTTTATTAGTCACTTTTATCCTTCACTCTAATTTCATAGTAAGTTGGAACACAAACACAACAAAAGTTTGGACACCACTGAAATAAACTCTTAGACTGAAGCTCTGGCTGCATGTTCAGATCATCAATCTCTTCCCTACTCTGAAATCTGGCAGCCCCCAAACAAGTTTTCTTTTAGTAATGTTCTGCATTTGGCTCCACCTGTCTTCACCATCAACTCTGACTAGCCTTGCAGAAAAAAAGCCTCCCCACTCCATGATACAGCCACAACTGGGAAATGGTGTTTTCAAGGTGATACAATATTGTTGGGAAACATCACAACGTCAATATGATTTGCAATAAATATTTCAGTCTACAGTGTTAATGTCAGTCTGCTTTGGTTTTATTTCAATTGCAGGACCCAGATTGTGAGTAAAGGGACATCAGTATGATTAAACAGTACTTATTATATTTCCAAGAGGTTCTTTACGGTATTAATATTGTGCACACTGATATTGTGATGATGATTACATCAAATTAGGAATTTTTTTCTGTGTATCCAGGAAGGAAATATTAAACATGCGTTCATATCCTGGTGCTGCCTTCAGAAATCATATCAGTTATACATGACCTGACATATGTGAAGCCAAAGAGGCAACAAGTTGCAGAGTAAATCTGTCTTTTTCTGCCACTAAATGAGATCATAATTTGTCACTTCCTTGGAGCTGCATCCTCCAAGATGAGCAGCGTGATAGAAGGTGTGCTGAGGAGATGTTTCCCACCCACTCTGCAGTGTTGGCGGATGACAAGCCATGTGGGGTCAGTCTTCGAGCACGCAGAGTGGGTTGCTAAAAGCCTTAATTGCCATTCAGCCTTAATTGCGACAGCTCTGTAGTTTCCTTCAGCTGCCAGAGAGAGGTGGAGGGTAGAAAGGAAGACTAACATGATGCTACACTAACAGCTGCAGTTCCTTTCTCTCAAGAAAGAAGTCTGGACGCTTCAGCACAAGATCAGATTTTTATTGCTAATGAGGTGCTGTCAAATTAGTAATTACTGTCAGAAATTAAGATGTTAAGTCTTAAAATCTGATCTCAATACTCTCAGAGAAAATATGTTTACAGTAATTATTTCATCTCAATAATTGACAGTACTATGTAAAAAATTTGAACCACCTTATTTTATTATTAATCTTTTCTTCCAAGCACAGTAACTTTCTTATCTTTTAAGTGGTCTTGATCAACAGATCTTTAGCCTTTCTGAAGACTGTTCAAAGTTTTATTTTGGCTTTGGTTGCTTCTCCACATATTTACAGTAATTTACACACCCTAAGTTTAAAAACTGTGTGTGGCAGGAAACCAGTGAGTCAATGAGATCTACCTGCTTTACAGAGAAGAGAAGTCAAATATCCAGTTAGAATTAATGGCTACTAAAGACAATGCTAATAGTGGGGGTGGACTTATGTGTTTGAGCCTTTATGTATAATTTTAACAATGTTACATTAAATTAAAAAATTACTTGTGCACCTAATTCTAGTTTTGTTTTTTAAATAGCTAAAGTTCTTTGTTGTATAATCATTCCACCTTTGAAAAAGAATGGTTCAATTAACTAAGCTGGAAATTATTCTGACTCTTGCTAGAGATGAACATATGTAATCTTTTATGACAAAGCTTCTTTTAATGCTTTTTTAACTTGCTTCATCAAAAAAAAACAACTCATTGACACTCTTATGTGAGACATTGTGGTGACTGTATATGGTTGACATGCTTCAAAATGATTTTTTAATGAATGCAACAAGATATTAAAGCTGTTCTTGGCTCAAAGAGTCGAGATATAATCAAGACGTGTCACGTCAAAGAAACCCACTCTTAGCATTTTCTTGATATTTTATTGCAGGTCCTTTTTCCAGTACCATCAGAATCAAAAGGTTTGGGTGGC